>NW_028230452.1:15130176-15292441 GCF_043228905.1 Azolla caroliniana
AGAGACAAGATCAACAATAGTGCACAGAGATTTACGTGGAAACCCTAAAACGGGAGAAAACCACAGAGAACAGAACTTCACTATACAATGGATATACAACAGAGGGTATGTTACAGCACTCTTACAAGTGTATCAGCCACGTGGGGCTCTTGGCGTCTGTTGTTACGCACACAGCTATGGCGCCACACTCTCTCTTTGTTTCTCTCTCTCTACTCACTCCTCACGTTCACCCTCTAGCACTACCTCACTCTGTCTCTTCTGTTCTCTCTACCTCACGTTTTGCCCTAAGTGTATTTATACTTATACACTGTATGGACTATTTACAAATGTAGCCTCTGCTACGTCTCATTATTATTATTGCTATAATAATAATAGTCGAACTATCAAACAATTGACTCACTGTTTTCGACTCTTCAACTGTCGGCTTTCCGAACTATCGGATATTCCCTATCTTCGACTGTCGGCACTCCTTGGTCCGATCAGTCAGCTCCTCATAGTCATCGACTGTCAGCAACTTCTGAACAATCGGTTCCTCCTCCCACTAGAGGGACATATTCCCAACAAAATCTAGATGGAGATTGAAAAGAAACAAACGGTGAATTTGGAGATGGTGGTTCAACTGGCTGAATGAATTGGCGATTTTGAAGAACTTCAACAACCTTTTCGAGCCATGAAATCGCCCATCAACTTCCCTATGAGATGCGATTTTAGTAGTCAAGGGCAAAGATTTTTCAACAAATCATCAACTATGTCCAAGGATAATTGGGGGGGGTAACTGTAGTGGAGCACAAAAAATCATGGCATCCACATCAAACAAGGAAAGAATCCCAAATCTCCAAATGTTGGTATAAAAGGCCGACTCCTTCCACTTTGTATCCTTAGTGTGAACACGTCTTCGAATTAGGGCTTCTGTATATATATACGCCCAATTGTAACATTGTGAGTGAGAGAGTTGTACAAAAAAGAAATATAGTTCACCATTAAAGCTAAATCGTGTCTACCTTACCTTCTACCATCTTGCATATCTATTCTTTATCTGTGTTGTTTGCTATACACATTTTCTTGCATGTCCTCACATATCCTTCCACATATCATATTCAACAAGTGGTATCAAAGTGACCTTGTTGTCCGGCAGCAATGAACAACAGAAAACTTGAGAAGAGAAGCTATATGGCTAAGAGAAAAGACTAGGTCAAAAACATCTACTTTTTAGAAAAATGGCGACACAGTTTGGCATGAATGTGGAAATCCAGAAGTTTGACGGAAAGATCTTCACCCTCTGGAAAGAAATGATGCAGGATGTTCTTATCATCCGACGACAAGTTGAAGCCATTCAGCACAACACCAAGCCGGCTTCAATGTCTGCTAAAGAATGGTGATCTATGTACGAGATAACCAGATTGACCATTCAGATGCATCTGGCCGAGAATGTCTATTTCAACATGGAAAAGGAGACGATAGCATTCTCTTTGTGGGAGAAACTACAGGCTGTGTACGAGAAAAAATCCTTCTCATTGAAGCTAATATTGATTCAATAGTTATTCAACATGAAGATGAGAGAGATAGATTCAGCAACCTCCCACATCAACACCTTCAACCGGGTATTGTTTGAGCTCTTCTCCCAAGGGATTAACTTTGAAGAAGTTAAAGCCATTACCCCCCCCTTTCGAGCTTGTCAGTGAGTTGGGAGGTATTCTGCATGACATTCGCCAACAACTGTCCAAAGTTGAATCTGGATGAAACAATCGAACAAGTCCTCACTAAGGACATTCAGTGAAAATCAATGGGACTCACCATCAATGAATTGGCAAAAGCTCACAACTAGACCGAGCCGACCGGAAGAGTCGGCTGAAGTGCCATTCGACCAAGAAGGAGGAACGAAGACCGACAACAGTCAAAGTCGAGGAATAATCGATCAAGTGATTTTTGCACTCATTGCAGAAAGACTGGTCACAAAGTTTCCGACTACTAGTCGATAAAGAGAAAGGGGAATGGTCGGCGATTCAATCGGACACAAGACAATCCTAATGGCACAAGAGACAAGATTCAATCGAACCGTTCTGCTAATGGCAACCAAGTCAATATTGCCGAATCCCAGTCTAGAGAAATCCTCTCCCTAGAGGAATCGTGGACCGGTGAAGTCCTATACATCGCGCAAGACATGCAAACGTGGTTGTTAGATTTTGGTGCCACATTTCACGTGACCCCCAACATCGAATGTTTTTCGGACTATTCAGCTGGAGCTAGCGGCACAGTCTGACTAGGCAACGGGCAGGAGTGTGCAATTGTAGGGATCGGCGAGGTCCCCATCTAATTACTGAATGATAATACTATCATCCTGCACCATAGTACGCAATATTCGTGTTCGTTGGCCCAAACATTCATTTTCATACGTCTGCAAACAAATGTGTATGTTATTAAAACATTCTTGTGTTTTTTTTACACTTTTTTCCTTAACTTTCTTACCCTAAAAAACATTACCTTATAATAAATAATGAATGCAAAACTATGGTATTTACCATACTTCGATGGTGTTTTTCATACACGAATGATAAGAATGTTCGCGAATGCGAATGCACAAATGGTGTGTATGCTTCATACTATGCCTGCACCAAGTACGGCACATACCCAAGCTGAAGAGGAGTCTGGTCTCCATCAGCACGTCAGCCAAAGCCGAGTACTGAACGACTCTCAGTGAGTCGTCATGGATGATCAACTGAGAAAAAATATGAAAATTGGGAGTGGATGCAAGTACAGCAACCTATATCCACTAATGGCGATCAATCCGAAGGGCACAATGAACGTAGTCGAATCGCCAGACTCGAACTTATGGCATGGCCGACTCGTCCATATGTCACAAGTCGGACTAGACCAGCTAATGGCGATCAGCTACATCCCGAAGCTCCAAACAAAGACAGACTTCTATGAGCATTGTCATTACGAAAAACAGACCCGAAGTCCACACTCTCTCCATTACGTGACAATATGATAGCCCCCAGAACTGGTCCACACTGATATATGTGGGCCGATGCCTGAAAGGTCACTAGGAGGCTCCCGGTACTTCGTCACATTTGTGGATGACTATACGTAGAAACTCTGGGCCTACTCCATTAGGTCGAAAGACAAAGCGTTCGAGGTTTTCTCTCGGTGGTTAGCCGAAGTCGAGAACTAATCAAGACACCGAGTGAAGACACTCTGATTCGACAACGGAGGTGAATACACCTCTTGAGCCTTCACACAGTACCTGTTTGACAAAAGGATCCGGCACCAAAAGACCAAGCGCACTATCCAAGAGAGGGTGACGACAATGCTACAACAATCTGGATTAAAGCTAGAATTTTGGGCAAAAGCATTGCAGATGGCAGTATACTTGATAAATTTGTCGCCATTGAGAGCAATACGGCTCAAAGTGCCACGGGCACTATGGTCAGGCAAACAACTGACCTACAACAGGCTCCGAATATTTGGATGTGAAGCATATGCATTCATGCCTAGGGAGAAAAGGACCAAGCTAGCACCCCATGCACTTAAGTGTATATTTCTTGGTTATGGAACCGACAGGGATTTTGGCTATCGGCTATGGGATCTAGAGAACTAGAAATTGATCCGAAGTAGTGACATAGTCTTCAATGAAGACTCAATTCTCTCTGAACGGAACCAACTGAAAAGGGTCAACAAAAAGGTCTCCTTCGACATCGACAAAGATGTCGTAGAAGGACCGACCCACTGGGCCGAATCAAAGATTCCACAAACTGTTGAAATCAACTGAGCTAGCAACCCCCTTGCTTAATCCAAAATGGCAAAAGGTCCCTTAGTCGAAATTGACCTCGATTTGACTAAAAGATTGACAAATGCCAAACCAACAAAGTATGTCGAAGCGGCCACAAAAGGAAAACAAGATAAGATGCCGAAAGGCTAAGCCAAACCGGCCATGGCTTCTACTCCTTTGTCAATCAATCTCAAAAAAGGGGAGAGTGACTTAACATCGCCAAAATCCTATTTAAGGAGCAAGTAATACAAAAAGACTCCTGAAGATGGTTCAACCAACACCGATTGGACACAAGAACCAATCGAAGAACCCGAACCGACAAAACTGGCACCCATGAGATCCGGACAAGTTCGAAGGCGGACATAGTTATATCAACCGAGCCTTGACTATGTCAATTACACGGATGCAAGTGAACCAAGCTCCTATGAGGAGGTTGTAGTCGCACCGGACGCCGACACATGGCTACAAGCCATGAGATCTAAGATGGACTCAATTAAGGAAAATCAGACATGAGAGCTGGTCAAATTACCAACCGGAAGTAAGTTGCTACCATGCAAATGGGTCTACCGATTCAAGTATGTATCCGGTTCGGAACAACCCAAGTACAAAGCTCGGCTCGTCGCCAAAGTTTTCAAACAGGAACATGGGGCCGACTATGACGAGATCTTCTCGTCGGTAGTCAAGATGACCACCTTTCGGCTCCTACTCTGCATCGTGGCAATGAAAGACCTAGAGCTAGACCAACTCAATGTAAAGACGAACTCACGGAGATCTCAACGAAGACATTACATGTCTCAACTAGCAACATGGGAGCAAGGTCACCTCATTTGCAAGCTGAAGAAAAGCCTATAAGGCCTCAAGCAAGCGCCGAGAATGTGGTATCATAAGTTCGATACCTATATCCGGCAACTCGGCTACAACCGGTAGGACTTCGACCCATGCATATATATTCGGCAATTGGCCGATGAATCCCCGATCTACCTGATCCTATATGTCGACAATATGTTGATTGTAGGGAGAAATCAAGCAGAAATCGGAAGACTAAAGCGGAGCCTTCATGACAAATTCGCAATGAAGGAACTTGAACAAGCCCGACATATCTTTGGCATGAGGATCAAGCGAAATTGGATGACGAAGATTCTCCGACTCTCCTAGTCTAATTATATCCGGAAGGTGCTAAAACGGTTTAACATGTAGAACGCAAAGTCGGCACCGACTCCACTTCCAACGTTGACACGACTAACGGATAAGGACTCTCCTTCGACCGACAAGGAGAAAGAGCTCAAGGAAAGATACCCTACACATCGATCGATCGTAGGAAGTATCATGTACGCAATGGTGGTGATTCAAGTTGATCTTGCATATACCATAGGGTTCGTTAGCCAATACATGTCGAACCCAAGGCAAAAGCATAGGGAGGTTGTCAAGCACATCTTCATGTATCTAAGAGGAACCGAAGATGTACAATTGACTTTCGGATCGTGTTGGTGTAATGGTAATGGGGGGACACTCCAACCGTTAGGTTGGAGGTTCGAGTCTCCTTGCACCAACATACATGTGGTACCTAAAAACAAAAGGGCAGTTTGTGCCCGTAAGTGATGATGACGAAGATAGTGGCGACGACGCAGATGGTGACAGTGAAGGGCTGTATAAAACATGACTTCGTGTGAGTTGTAGCCTTCGGGCAAGCCAAAGATAAAAAATACTAAAGTAGTATCTCTAAATGGAAAAAAAAAATTGACTTTCGGATCGGCATATCCGACCGAAGTCGAAGGCTACACTGACTCCAACTATGCTGGCAATCTAGACAATCAGAAGTCGACATCAAGCTACGTATTCATCTATGACAGCGGCGCCATATCATGGAGATCGAAATTGCAAGAATGCACGGCCCTATCAACCATAGAGGCCGAGTACATTGCCGCGTCAAAAGCAGCAAAGGAAGCAATTTGGCTACATTGACTATCTACTGATGTTTTGGCTAAAGCTCCATAGAAGTCGAATGCAACTCGATTAGCAAAATTGAAGAAGCAATTGATAGAGCTTGAGACATTTGGTTTCATCTGCCCGAGCAATTCTCCATATTAGGCACTCGTTATATTTGTTGCAAAAAAGGATGGAAAAATGTGGATGCGCATGGACTATCGAGCACTCAACAAGATAACAATCAAAGGTAAATATCCATCGCCAATCATTGACGACTTACTAGATCAATTGGCAGGGGCACAATGTTTTACTCGCATCGACTTGAGGTCGGGATACCACCAAATCCGAGTTGCTAAAGATGACGTTGAGAAAACAGCTTTTTGGACAAGGTATGGCAGTTATGAATGGTTGGTTATGAGTTTTGGGCTCACTGGTGCACTAGGAACATTTACATGATTGGGCAATGATCTATTTCGTGCCTTTCTTGATGAGTTTGTCATCTTATACATAGATGATTTGCTCATTTATAGCAAAACATTGGAAGAGCACATGGTACATGTTAAGAAGGTGTTACAAATACAACAAGAAAACAAATTGTATGCTAATAACACCGGGTCATTTGAAACAGGTAATATGTCGCATTCTCTTTTTCATATCTTAGTGAGATGTTAAAAAATGCCTTATTTAAGCAGAATTTCAACAAGGCATGACGCATGTGTATGTGGTTTATGAAAACATAGCGAAAAAAAGAACTAACTAATATCACGTCAACAAAATCATCCAACGTATATTCTATCTACCATGTTTTTGTCCAAATCTTAGACAGGGGTGTATTTGTCAACACAAGTATAATAGTAACACGGGTCCTTGTGCATATTCTAAAAAGCATGCCCCATTGAATAAGTGACTTCTTCTAATTATGTGTGTATATTTAAATATAATACATCTTAAAGCAAATTGTGAACCTTGCAATTAAGAGATACTACTATGTCAAGAGAAAATTTCCATTGACACGTGATACATGACACTGTCAATGTATAAATAAACTAGTCTACAATAACATTCTGTCGAAATTCCGTGCTCGGCCACAACCGAGGAACTGGATCGATTCACAGAAAACGGGAAATACAACAATGCACGAAAACAATAGAGAGAAGGGTACACTGGATGTTTTACGTGGAAAACCCTAAATGGGAAAAACCACGGGAGTGCAAGACTCCAACTATCACTATACGCGGGAATGTACAATGGCGAGCTGCAAGGCGACGACCTTGAGCTCACTGTCCTCGCCACAGGCGGCGGTATTACACAGAGGCGTCGACCTCTTCCTTCCTCTTTCTCTCTCACTCTCTCTCGGCTGCTCTCACTTCGCTCCCTCTTAGTGGAAAACAGAAAAATGAGCAACAACATAAACTGTTTGCCCTAAGTCATATTTATACACATATGACTTTCGGGCTATTTACAAATATAGCCTCAAGGGCTCTTGGCAAACATATTCACAAATATGTCCCCGCATCCGGATCTCCCTCCGGGTACATTCGTCATCCGGCTCCGTAACCGGGGTCTTCAGCATCCGGCTCCGTAGCCGGGGTCTTCATCATCCGGCTCCGTAGCCGGGGTCTTCATCATCCGGCACCGTAACCGCAACCGGGCTTGCCGTCATTCATCTCCGGACATCCCATCCGGAGGGACCGAAATCCCAACAAACTCCCCCTTCACTTCGGCATGGGATGTCTCTCCAATCCGACCCTCTTCCGGCACGCTTCCAGCTTGTCGGGTGTGAGCACTTTGGTCAGCATATCTGACCCGTTCTCTTCCGTGTGGATCTTCGTCAGCATGAACTCCTGGTCTTCTATCCTTTCCCGGATCCAGTGATATCTTCGCTGGATGTGCTTCGTCCGGGAGTGATAGGCCGCGTTCTTCGCAAGGTGGATGGCACTCTGACTGTCGCAGTAGAGTCGGTACTCCTCTTGCCGGATACCGAGCTCTCTAATGAAGTCCTTCATCCATATTATTTCCTTGCCGGCTTCAACAGCCGCCATGTACTCCGCCTCCGTGGTTGACAACGCAACCGTCTTCTGCAGCCTCGACTGCCACGAAACAGCTCGCTGTCCTCGCCACAGGCGGCGGAAATACACAGAGGCGTCTACCTCTTCCTCTCTCTCGCGCTCTATCTCTCTCTCTCTCACGGCTGCTTACACTTCACTCCTCTAGAGTGGAAAAACAGAAAAATGAGAAGCAACAGTAAAACTGTTTGCCCTAAGTCATATTTATACTTATATGACTTTGGGCTATTTACAACTGTAGCCACAGGGGCCCATAGCGAACATATTCACGGATATGTCCCTGCATCCGGATCGCTCTCCGGGTACATTCGTCATCCGGTACCGAAACCGGGGTCTTCGTCATCCGGTACCGAAACCGATACCGGGCTTGTCGGCATTCATCTCCGATATCCGACCATCCCATCCGAAAGGGACCGAAATCCCAACAAACTCCCCCTTCACTTCGGCATGGGATGTCTCTCCAATCCGATCCTCTTCCGGCATGCTTCCAGCTTGTCGGGTGTGAGCACCTTGGTCAGCATATCCGACCCGTTCTCGTCCGTGTGGATCTTCGTCAGCATGAACTCCTTGTCTTCTATCCTTTCCCGGATCCAGTGATATCTTCGCTGGATGTGCTTCGTCCGGGAGTGATAGGCCGCGTTCTTTGCAAGGTGGATTGCACTCTGACTGTCGCAGTAGAGTCGGTACTCCTCCTGCCGGATACCGAGCTCTCTAATGAAGTCCTTCATCCATATTATTTCCTTGCCGGCTTCAACAGCCGCCATGTACTCCGCCTCCGTGGTTGACAGCGCAACCGTCTTCTGCAGCCTCGACTGCCATGAAACAGCTCCCCCTGCATACGTCATCACATACCCTGATGTGGACCGGCTGGTATCTGCATCAGCCGACATATCCGAATCGGTGAAACCGTCGAGTTCGGGTTTACCGGAGCCGAATCGGAGGCACACATTCGCTGTGCCCTTCAGGTATCGGAGTATCCACTTGGCCGCGTTCTAGTGCTCTTTGCCGGGATTGCTCATGTACCGGCTCACCACTCCGACTGCATATCCGATGTCCGGTCTCGTACACACCATGGCGTACATCAAGCTCCCGACGGCTGAGGCATACGGCACTTTCATCATATCCTCCTTTTCAGCCTTTGTCTTGGGACTTTGCTTGCTGGACAGCTTGCAGTTTGTCGGGAGGGTCGATCCGACCGGTCTTGCTTCCGACATGTTGAACCGGTGAAGCACCTTCGTCACGTACTTCTCCTGTGACAGCCACAACTGCTTCTTCTTCCGGTCCCGGATGATGTGCATCCCTAGTATTTGCCTCGCCGGACCCAGGTCCTTCATTGAGAAGGTTCGGTGAAGAGCCTTCTTCAGCATCCGTATCTTGACCTGGTCCCGTCCGACGATCAACATGTCGTCCACGTACAGGAGGAGTATTAGAGAGTCTCCTCCTTCGAACTTCTTCACAAACACGCAGTGGTCGGACTGCGTTTTGAGGTACCCTTCGTCGGTCATGAAGGAGTCGAACTTCCGGTACCATTGCCGGGGAGCCTGCTTCAGTCCGTAAAGGCTCTTCTTCAACCGGCATACCAGGTGCTCCTTCCCTTTCTTCTCGAATCCTTCCGGTTGCTGCATGTAGATCTCTTCTTCGAGGTCACCGTGAAGGAATGCCGTCTTCACGTCCATCTGTTCTACCTCGAGGTCCATGCTTGCCGCTATGCTCAGCACCGTCCGGATGGAGGTCATCTTCACTACCGGGGCAAATATCTCGTCGAAGTCGACGCCCTTCTTCTGCTGAAACCCCTTCACCACGATCCTGGCTTTGTATCTCGGGGGGTTTCCGGCATCTCCTGGTTTCAGCTTGAACACCCACTTGTTTCGAAGTGCCCGCTTTCCTTTCGGCAACTCCACAAGTTCATATGTGTGGTTCTCATGCAGGGAATCCATCTCGTCCTGCATGGCACTCAACCACCTGCGGCTCTGGGTGTCATGCTTTGCTTCTTCAAAGCTCTCCGGCTCCCCCTCGTCGGTTAGCAGCACGTGCTCTGGTTCCGGAAATCTCCGGGGGGCCCTTCTCTCTCTTAGAGGATATCTCCGTTCCGGAGCTTCGGTAACCGGTTCTTCCGATTCTTCTTCATCCGAATCCATTTCGGGATCGGGGCCGGTTCCGGTATCATTTTCATCTTCTTCGGCCGGTTCTGTTTCTTCACCGTCTTCGGCCGGATCCTCGAGAGCTAACCGGTCCCTTGCCGGTCGGGACTGCTCCTCGTAGAGTTGATCCTCACCGGTCGACTTGAAGCTCTTCATCTTCTTCTCCGACTCCCAGTCGGCGAGTGTCTTGTTCTCCATGAAGATGATATCTCGACTCCTGAATATCTTCTTGTCGACCGGGTCCCATACTCGGTAGCCGAACTCGTCGTCGCCGTAACCGAGGAATATGCATGGCCGGGTCTTTGGATCTAGCTTTCCTCTCCGGTCCTTTGCCACATGCACGTATGCGAGACACCCGAACACCTTCAGATGCCGGTAGGACACTTCCTTACCGGTCCACACTTTCTGCGGCGTGTCTCCGTCCAAAGGTACTGAGGGTGATCTATTTATCACATACGTCGCCGTCGACATTGCCTCAGCCCAAAACCCCTTGGGTAATTTCGCATGCGCCAGCATACTCCGGACCCTCTCCATTATGGTCCGGTTCATCCTCTCGGCCAGCCCGTTCAGTTCCGGCGTCTTCGGCACAGTAAACTCGAGCCGGATCCCCTTCGAGCGACAGTACTCCTGGAACTGCCCCCGGTATTCCCCTCCGTTATCCGCTCGTATCGCTTTCAGCTTCTTGCCGGATTCTCTTTCCACTCTCGCGTGGAGTTCTTTGAAGACGGACAACACTTGGTCCTTTGTCTTCATCGGTGCCGTCCACAGTCTTCGGCTATGATCATCTATGAATGTTACGAAGTACTGGGCTCCGCCATGTGACTTCGTTTCTACCTGACACACATCGGTGTGCACCAACTCCAATGGTGCGCTACGTCTCGTCGGTGGCCTTGAGTGGAAGGAGGTTCGGTTCTGCTTACCGGCCAGGCAATCGGTGCACTTTTCCAGGTGCACATGCTTCACTGGGATAAGGTTGTCTTCTGCAAGCCTCTTCATCCCCTTCTCACTCATGTGGCACAGTCTTTTGTGCCACAGCTCACCGGCAGTGTCGGCTGCCACATTCAGCTCTTCCGGACATAGCCGGGAGTTCATCAGGTACAGTGTGTTGACCTTCCGGGCCCGAGCCACTATCAGGCTCCCCTTGCTGAACTTCATGACACCGTTCCGGATGCTACCCGTGTAGCCTTCATCATCTAGCCTCCCGGCCGAGATCAGGTTCAATCGGACTTCCGGAACGTGTCGCACATCCTTCAGCAGCATCTTGCATCCGGTTGATGTCATCAGCCACACGTCTCCTATGCCGGCAATCCGGCATGTGCCTTCATTTCCCATCCGGACACAGCCATGCTCACCGGCTGTGTAGGATGAGAAGTATTTCTTCTCCGGGGTCAGGTGGAACGACGCTCCGGAATCGACCACCCAGGTCATCTCTACACCGGCAAGGTTCAGCTCCCTCTCTTCGGTAATGAGCATTATCTCTTCTTCACTTGCCGCGAGTGCCGTCGTTCCTTTCCGGTCCTGCCCTCGCCGATCCGGACCTCTCCGGTCCGTGGCTCCCCGGTATGCACCGTTTCTCTCCGGTGACTTCTTCGAATCGGTGTCGTCGGCTCCGTTGTCCTTTCGGTAATGCCGACAATTCTTCCGGAAGTGCCCCGGCTTCCCACAGTGGAAGCATGTGGGCCTTCCTCTTGACTGCGACCGGGTCCCCGACTTCTCCCGTCTTTGCGGACTCCGGTTCCATTGTCTTCCCCGATCCGATTCGGTAAGCAGCGCCTTCGAGTCGGAGGCCGGTTCTTTATCTCTCCGACGCGCTTCTTCGTTCAAAATGCTTGTCTTTACCGTTTGTAGAGACAAGTTATCTTCGGTGCAGGAGGTGCTGAGAGTCACCACCAAGTTCTCCCAGCTTTCCGGCAATGTACACATCAGAATGATGGCTTGCATTGCATCCTCCAACGGGAACTTGATCGCCGCAAGCTGGTTCACGAATCCCATGAACGTGCTTACGTGTTCCACCATACTCTCGCCGTCCCGATACTTGAGGTTCACTATCTTTCTCATCAGGGAGGTTCGGTTCAACGCATTCTTCCTCTCGTAGAGGCCCGACAGCTTCCTCCACATCTCATATGCGTTGGTGTCGTTCGCCACGTGTTGTAGAACGCTCACGTCGACGTATTGCCGAATGGTTGCAACGGCTTTCCAGTTCAGAAGCCTCCACTCCGTCTCAAGTACCCCCTTGGGTATTTCCGACCTGTCGATCGGTTCATACAGGTCCCGAACAATGAGCAGATCCTCCATCTTTATCTTCCAGTCGGCGTAGTTCTGCGCATTCAGCACCATCATCCCCGGCTGCCCGCTGCTGCCGCCTTCCATTTTCTGTGTTACCGTCGCTCTGATACCACTTTGTCGAAATTCCGTGCTCGGCCACAACCGAGGAACTGGATCGATTCACAGAAAACGGGAAATACAACAATGCACGAAAACAATAGAGAGAAGGGTACACTGGATGTTTTACGTGGAAAACCCTAAATGGGAAAAACCACGGGAGTGCAAGACTCCAACTATCACTATACGCGGGAATGTACAATGGCGAGCTGCAAGGCGACGACCTTGAGCTCACTGTCCTCGCCACATGCGGCGGTATTACACAGAGGCGTCGACCTCTTCCTTCCTCTTTCTCTCTCACTCTCTCTCGGCTGCTCTCACTTCGCTCCCTCTTAGTGGAAAACAGAAAAATGAGCAACAACATAAATTGTTTGCCCTAAGTCATATTTATACACATATGACTTTCGGGCTATTTACAAATATAGCCTCAAGGGCTCTTGGCAAACATATTCACAAATATGTCCCCGCATCCGGATCTCCCTCCGGGTACATTCGTCATCCGGCTCCGTAACCGGGGTCTTCAGCATCCGGCTCCGTAGCCGGGGTCTTCATCATCCGGCACCGTAGCCGGGGTCTTCATCATCCGGCTCCGTAGCCGGGGTCTTCATCATCCGGCACCGTAACCGCAACCGGGCTTGCCGTCATTCATCTCCGGACATCCCATCCGGAGGGACCGAAATCCCAACACATTCCAATCATACGAGTAAATGATAGAGTATAAACTTATCTCCAATATACCCCAAATGATAAAGGAGAGTTTGGATAACATGTACACATACAAGTATACTTAATTTCTAAGTTCAATGATTGTTACACGAAAATTATAAGTAAGCTCAACTTATATATTACGTCAAAATTTAACAATTCATATTGTTCAAAATTTACAATAAGCCATAACCATTCAATCGAATAATAAGTCTGGTAAAGCCGTCTACTCAGGAGTAGCTCTTTCATCAAGATTGTCCTCATTGGCTTCGTCAGTACACTAAGTTGAATTGTTAGTATGTTCAGACTCTGAAACGTCTTCTAATTCAACAAGTTGCCCTACGTCTTCATCTATAGTTCCACAAGTTTTCTAAAAGTCATCTGGAACATCTAAGTTTTATTGATATGCTTTGCCCCAACTTCTTGGTCTTGATCAGGACAACCCCAGATACCTTGGATCCTCATTTTGATGACATTAACTTGCTCAAGGTCCTTCTCTAATGCAACAGAGTTCCTGATAATCTTTAAGGCGTATGTTTTAGTAGTACATGACAGTAGAATGAAATTGCATAGGTAACATCAAACTGAAGAATAGAATATAACGTTAATCTAAATTGATGTAAGTTTTATATTATATACGTGTGTCAGAAAACTAATCTAAAACCCATTGAAAATTTGAAACAATAAAATTTGAAAAAATAAAAAATCTTGGATTTTTAATTGGAATCCAATGCGATGCACTAGATTTCAGTTGAAAATCCAAGTTTTTTTTTTTTGTAATTTTTAAAAAAATTTCCATTAAAAAATAAAAAATGGATTTTCAGCTAAAATACTATGCATTACATTATATTTTAGTATATATAGCTAGAATCTAATGCAATGCGTTGGATTAGAGTCGAAAATCCATTTTTCTTTTTTCTTTTTCCAATGTTATTTATTTATTTATTTATTTATTTTCCATATAAAATAATAATAAACGGCTTTTCAACTAAAATCCGATACACTACATCAGATCGTAGTCTATACAGCTAGACATTGATGCATAGGGAGGTTGTCAAGCACATCTTCATGTATCTAAGAGGAACCGAAGATGTACAATTGACTTTCGGATTGTGTTGGTGTAATGGTAATGGGGGGACACTCCAACCGTTGGGTTGGAGGTTCGAGTCTCCCTGCACCAACATACATGTGGTACCTAAAAACAAAAGGGCAGTTTGTGCCCGTAAGTGGCGACGACGAAGATGACGAAGATGGTGAAAAGGGCGGTTTGTGCCCGTAAGTGACGATGACAAAGATAGTGGCGACGACGCAGATGGTGACAGTGAAGGGCGGTATAAAACATGACTTCGTGTGAGTTGTAGCCTTCGGGCAAGCCAAAGATAAAAAATACTAAAGTAGTATCTCTAAATGGAAATCCGATACACTACATCAGATTGTAGTCTATACAGCTAGACATTGATGCATTGCATCAGATTTTAGCTGGCAATCCTCTTTCTTTTCAATTGTTTTTCATTTTTTCAAAAAATAAATAAAAATATATTAAAAAAGTGGATTTCCAACTGAAATCTAATGCACTGCATCGAATTTCTTTTAGGTTTTTCATAAAACAATGAGATAATAAAAAAATATTACATTTTCAACAAAATCTGAACCATTGAGTCGGATTTCAATTGCAAATTAATGTTTTATGAAAAAACATAAGAAAAATATTGGACTTTCAACGGAAATCTGATGCACTCATCGGATTTCCGTTGAAACTCAGTGATTTTGAACGGAAATCCGATGCAGTGCATCGGATTTCCATTGAAAATCCTGTTGAAAATGATCTGTTTTCAATGGGAATCCGATGCACTGCATCGGATTCCCGTTGAAAACACATCATTTTAAATGGAGAAAATCACAATTTGTTTATTTTTAACAGTTTTTTAGAGAAAAATATAAACAAATAAGAAAATTTGTAAACAAACAAGAAAAAGTGGACTTTCAATGGAAATCCGATGCAGTGCATCGGATTTCCGTTGAAAATCCATTTTTTTCAATTCCTATATATTTATTTATGATAAAAACAAAAATAATTCAAAACAAATACAAAAACAAATTCAAAATATCTGAAAAATTGGAAACAAATAAAACAAAATGGATTTTCAATAGAAATCCGATGTAGTGCATCAGATTTCTGTTGAAAACCCATTTTTTGCAATTTTTATTTATTTATTTATGGGAAAAAATGAAAAAAAAATTTAAAAAATACAAAAAAATATTTTAAAATATGAAAATTTGGTAACAAATAGCAAAAAGTGAACTTTCAATAGAAATCCGATGCAATGCATCGGATTTCCTTTGAAAATTCATTTTTTCAATTTCTATATAGTTATTTATGAGAAAATAGACAAACAAAATACCAAAACAATTCTAAAAACTATGAAAATTTGGAAAAAAATAAGAAAAAGTGGATTTTCTATGGAAATCCGATGCAGTGCATCGGATTTCCATTGAAAATTTATTTTTTCAATATTTATTTATTTTTTATAGAAAAAATTCAAAAAAATTCAAAACAATTCAAAAAAAAAAAAAAATTTGAAAAAAATACGTAAAAGTGGACTTTCAACCAAAATCCGATGCAGTGCATCGGATTTCAGTTGAAAATCAATTTTTTAAATTTTTATTTATTTTTTTATGGGAAAAATAAAAACAAATTCAAAAACAATTCAAAAAATAAGAAAATTTTCAAAAAAATAAGAGAAATTGGATTTTCAATTGAATCCGATGCACGGAATTGGATTTCCATTGAAATCTAATTTTTCAATTTTTATTTATTTATTTACGAGTAAAATAAAAAATGTTTATTTATTTATTTATTGGAAAATGTTTTATTTTTTCAATTTGTATTTATTTATGTATTTTTGGGAAATCCATGCAATGTATCATATTTTAGTATATGTAGCTAGAATTCAATGCAATGCATTAAAATGCAAGAGTATTTTTTTAATGGAAATTTTTAAAAAAATTCCAAGACTTACAGGAATCTGATGCATTATATCCAATTCTAGATGTATAGAGTAAAATTCGACATGTTGCGTCAAATCTAGATGGAATGAATCGGATTTCTGTACGACATCAAAGGCTTACTATGAGAATCTAAGAAAAATGGAAAACATCTTTAAGACATTTTTTAGATTCTAATGATTTTGGTAGAAAGCTTCTCTCACATAATCTAATCTTGTAAATGGAAAGTACATAATGAAATATCATAACCAAAAAGTGAGGAGGAAAGATGCATCAAGCACATCTACTCTTACATTGGATAATGTTTATATATTAGTGTATGACTTATCTTTGACCAAAACAAGTTATCTGTGACAGACCACAATGAAGATACTAAAAGAGGATCTGGAATGTGGCTTCAGACACAACACAAAGACAAACAAGAAGCATGACTCATAAACTCGATGAGGTTGGATTGCAATTGGATCAACACAATGCATTAGTTGCCATTGATGATGAGGATGAGACCTCATAAACTCGTACTAGTTCATCTAATGGAAGATGATGACATAAACTTGAAAAATGATTGTCCTGATATGTTAACTATAAATATTGTATTGCACATCAAGATTTGGATTCAGAATTTCTATAAATATTGGGGTTAGTCATTTTGGACATTCATTTGTAAGTTTGGCATGTCCATTATTTAGGCATTTTTTTGAACACCTAAATTTCCGTACATGTTAAAAATCAATATATTTTTGGGTCATTTTTAAAATTCCTTTACACGCATGCGGCACCCCTTTTTGTGAATCACCCTAATTTGTGTCATTTTTTGATGGACAGTTCTCAAAATGCGACATATTACCTGTTTCAAATGTCCCGGTGTTTAATCCCGAAAAATGTGAGTTTGTGTACAAGATATTACCTTCTTAGGTTTCCGAGTGGGGAAACGTGCCCCCCCTAACTAGCGCAACCCCCCTAACTAACCTAACTAAAGCTAAAACAAGTTTTAAATGGATACCACTAGAACAAGATGCTTTCGAAAAACTCAAAGAAGTAGTGGGTTCGCGACCAGTGCTTAAGTTACCCAATTTTACTAAATCATTTCAAATCCATACGTATGCTTCTAATGTGACTTATGGTGCAATTTTGATACAAGATGGACATCCGGTCGCTTATGAATCCAAGAAAATTTCAAAGATTGAAGCTAGGTGGCCTACTCATGAGAAAGAAATGGTGCTATCGTCTATGCCTTATGCAAATGACGTCATTATGTCCAAGTTAAATTTACTAAAGTATTCACGGATAATGTATCTGTTATGGGCATGACCATATAATATCCCGTGGTGAGAATTTACCGTACTATTCTATGCACGTGGATAAGTTTGTGGGTTAAACGAGAGTGTAAAGAAGGGAAGGATTACTTTTAATCCTCGAGATTGAGACAACCCATTATGCCAAGTGTGAACTTGCCTGGAGGCCTTGGGTATCGCTATAAATATGAGGCCTAGCTACCCTCATTTCATGATATCTTGACTAAGTCAAGACTCTGTTTCGTGGTGGGTCAACTCTTGTAGCAAGCTCGCCAACACCAGGTACGACTTGATGCCACGGCAGTGGTATGGGACGCCAATCGAGGCTCGAGTCCGTCTCGATCCCTTCGCTCGAGGGTGGTCAAGTGGATCGGCACCCTTCTTTCTCTCTCTCCTTTCTATCTATCTATCTTTTATCCTTATCATATGCTTACTTTAGATCATAACTCTAACAGTTGGTATAAGAGCTTATGTTTCTAATGTTTCCTTTGTTTGTTTTTGTCTTCTTGATAAGCATATGATAAGGATAAAAGATAGATAGATAGAAAGGAGAGAGAGAAAGAAGGGTGCCGATCCACTCGACCACCCCCGAGCGAAGGGATCGAGACGGACTCCAGTCGATCGACATGTGGTCGACCTTGATCCAGACAGTGATCAACAAAGGAACTTCGGTAACTCTTTTTTTTGTTTTTTTTGTTTTTTTTGTTTTTTTTGTTTTTTTTGTTTTTTTTGTTTTTTTTGTTTTTTTTGTTCTCCTATCTAATCATGTATATGGTCAATATGTAATTTTTTTCATTGATTCAATGATGATGTAGTGGTAATTAATTGGTTGTATAAAACGTTTACATATGTGTATGAGGTCAATACCTCATTTGACACATATTTGATATGTGATTCGTGTCGTATGCGTACGAGGTTAATACCTCAATTGCGTATTACCTTCACATACATCTGTTACGTACGCGTATGAGGTAAATACCTCGATTTTTTGTAAATGATATGCGTTTGGTGGCGTATGCGTAAGAGGTCAATACCTCAATTGCGTATTACGATTAACCCTTATTATTGGATGTTTCATGTGTGTAGAGGCTATATGCCTCGATTACGTGTCTCGATTTCATCATATTTTGGCTATTTGATGTTGCGATTTTCCTTAATATACGTATGTGGCCACGTGTATACGTATTTGATCGTATATGTGTGATAAATATACATGTGTGTATTTTAGTTATAATGTAATTTCTATATCGAATGTTGTCCTTTTCGAGGAAAGGATCTTGGTGTCTGTCCTCACATTTTTGTGAGAATGGTGTAGTCATCATCCTTTTTTCAACAATCTTTTTTGTTGACATCCCCGTTGGTCACTTCGATTTCGTTACGTAATGAAACAATCATAGCCACAATGATGGTGAGAACGTAGGGCTTGACCCACTTCATGTGAGGTCGCTCCTAGGACACACATATCCAACATCCCTCCCTCATTACGTGGATACGATACCATCATGAGATCATTCTTACGAAAGGCATTCGTAATGACGTAACCATGTGATGGGCCACGTGGGCCTACTATGAAAAGAGGGCTCATTTGGCTTGACCATTAGGTTGCACTTTGGCGTATGCCATCGTAATTATGAGACTTGAGGTTAGGTAACGTACCAACATAGTTTGCGGTAAACGAGGGGGAAATAAGGACTCTTGACATATATGTTTCTTTTTTAAAAACATATATGAGCAAAGGCCTCACATATCTCTTATATAAATAAAACATTCAACATTCAACACGAGCAACCTATTTGGTTAGCTCAATGCATTTGTTCTCAACGTCTCGAGTTCAAATATGACCAAAACCATACAATATTGTTGATACATATGACTATAATACATGTTTAGACTTTAGGTCTAAGTGCACTTCGGGGTCCTCGTAATAGGACTTAAAGAGCTGAAACCACATACGTGGGCACAAAAACATAGTTTATTGTTAACATTTTTTTTCGTGTATAAACTATTCATGACGCGAACATACATGGTTGAGCCTCAGGGAACCGCCATGAAAAAAATCGATATAGAGATCAGGGAAAGACATTCATTTGTCACCCCCATGGTTTTTAAAACACCTTTGTGTTACCATAGTAACATGATCTTGAACCTCATCTCATACGTCTAGAGGGGTATTGACGTGAGATCATAATATTGATTAATGTTGGCCCATGATATGTTTACATCACAACTTGATGTTATGACTATTTGTCTTACCTTATCCTATTTCTTTGCTAGAAATAATCATTGAATGACTCAGAATAACATGTACCCGATGTCATCCGCTCAAGCGGAAGGAACTCAAGGAAATCCTCCTGGAGCAATCTCCATTGAGTCATATTTCTTACAAATACAAAATTTCCTTAGTTCAACCGCTCATCGGATGTCCGAACTTAGGCAATCTCAAAGTTCTCTTGAGGCATGTGCCATTAGTTTACAACGTGAGACTAATAGACCCGATGAGTGGCAAGGTGAACCATCATTTGTCGTAAAACCATTTACAAGAGATAAAAAGGAAAGAACCGAAGAAGCAATCTACACGTGGTTGGGCCGATAGGAGTCTCATTTTAAGCTCTATCGCACGCCAGATAGTACGAAGATTGCATATGTTGGCTGAGAACTAGGGGGTAAGGTCGCCGCCTGGTGGTGTGGGCTTCGAACTTTGGGGAAATTGCCCGATACCCGGACAGATTTTGTCACAGTTTTTAAGGGCCAATTTCTACAACCTCCCTCTTGAACTGAGGCAGCACAAGCCTTAATGGACCTCTCTAGCAAGAAGTTTTCCTCGCTAGAAGACTATGTCCACCATGCTAGAACCCAAATCCAAAAATCGGGTCTAGAAGGGGACAATTGGTTAATAGCTTGTTTTGTCAATGTCATCCCCAATTCTGACTATCACTGGATAGTGCACAATAAGGATCCAAAATCCTTCGAAGAGGCCATTGAAATAGTTCTTCGCTATCAACGCACTTCGGAGAAAGACCATAACAAACCCGGGACTAAGTAGTTGCAATTCACTGGGAAACGCAAGACACCCAACGAATTCATGGATCGCGATTGTAAGCGACAACATCCTTTTTGCGTATTCTGCAAAAAGAAGGGTCATACAAAGGAACAATGTCGAAAGCTCCAACGGAAAGAGCACGACAGCAAAGCTAAAGTTGTAGACCATAAAGGTCAGATTCCTAATGTCCTACAGGTCTATACACATCATTTAAGTAATTGTCAACGTTCTTTCCCTCACTATGTATTGGGACCCAATGATTTACTACGTGCAAACGGGTAAGTCAATGGATCTCCCATACAATTTTTATTTGATTCGGGAAGCTCACACAATTTTGTGAATGATTGTTTGGTTCAGATATGGGGAATCCAACCCACCGTAAGTGATCACACCTATAGGGTAGTCTTGGCTAATGGAAGAGTACAATACATCAACGGGGCAATTCATTCATTAGGAATTTCAATTGATACTTATGTAGAGGAAGTAGACTTCCATGTAATGAATCTTTGTAACACTGATGTAATACTAGGTTATCCCTGGTTTTATAATAAAAACTCTTCTTTGTCTATTGATTGGGTTCATCATTCCATTTCCTTTGTACTAAACGATTGTACCTATTTTATTCAATGTGTAAATAAACAATCCCTTTCAATTGTTTCCTCTCCATCAATATTTGAGTTGTCTTGTTCTTCTTTATTTTATTGTGTACTTGATCCGAACATTCACATTTATAATATTGATAACGTCTCGGGTCAATTGACATATTTTGAACAACAACTCGATAAAATCTTAAATGATTTTCATGATATTTTTCCGAGTGAACTACCACATTGGTTACCTCCTAAACGTAATATAGACCATCGTATAGATATTGTACATGGTGTCGCACCAATAACTATACCTCCTTATCGCTTAAGTTGATTTGAAGAGGATGAGGTATCTAAGCAACTCAAGGACTATTTACGAATGGGTTATATACGTTATAGTAAATCTCCCTAGGGTGCACCTGTTCTCTTGGTAAAAAAGAAACAAGGAACATGGCGTATGTGTATTAATTACCGACACTTTAATAAATTGACAATCAAGAATTCATATCCATTGCCCCGGGCTGACAACCTAATTGACTGTCTCTAGGCAGCTTGGTATTTTACGAAACTTGATCTTCATACGGGCTACCATCAAATTCGTATAAGTGAGGATGATGTTCCTAAAACGGCATTTCGTACGCGCTATGGGCATTATGAGTTTTTGGTTATGCCTTTTGGTTTGACCAACGCTCCAGCCACATTTCAACAAGAAATGAATGAAATTTCCCGAGAACAACTTGGAAAATTTGTTGTTATTTTCTTGGATGATATTTTAGTTTATAGTCGTACATTAGAAGAACATGTTAAACATGTCCACTTTGTTTTACAAACATTGCGCAACAAGTAATTCTACGCGAAAATCTCAAAATGCGAGTTCTTCAAGAAATCAATTACTTATCTTAGACATCTCATAACTGAACGAGGAGTTGAAATTGATCTGTCTCGCATCGAGAAAATCAAACTTTGGCCCACTCTTCAAAATATTTGAGAAGTTTGATCATTCCTTGGTTTTGTCGGGTTTTTACGAAAATCCCTTCGTAATTACTCCCAATTGACGACGTCGTTTACTGATCTTCTGAAAGGTCAAACGCGTAAGTCTACAAAACCTATTGTGTGGAATGCTACACTAGACCTTGGCTTTAAGGAACTCAAGGACCTAGTGTGCAAGGCTCCTTCGCTTCTTTTACCTGATCCTTCAAAACCTTTTGAAGTTGAAACCGATGCAAGCGATTATGCTATAGGTGTTGTCTTATATCAAGATGGTAAACCAATAGCATTTGAGAGTAAGAAACTTGATTCTGCTCAATGTCGGTATACGGTTCAAGAAAAGGAATTATTTGTAGTTATACATGCACTCAAAACATGGCGCCATTATCTTTATGGAAATCGTTTTGTCGTAACTACGGACCACGAGTCCTTGAAATATTTTTGTGACCAACAAGGCATGAAAGGTCGTAAGGCACGATGGGTTGATCTCATCCATGACTTTGATTTTTCCATACGATATCGTAAAGGTTCCATGAACATTGTGCACTAAGTCACATCCGTGAAGTTAACATGCTTAGCTTCACTAAAATAACATCAGATCTTTAAGATCACCTTCAAGGAAAGTATCCTGATAATAGTTATTTTGCGATATACTGGGCAAGAGTTGAGTTTGGAACAGACACCACCACATCCTCGAAGGAATCCTTCCACATTGCTAATGGTCTGCTCTACCGTAATGGGAAGGTTTGTGTTCCAAATTTGCCTGAGGTCAAAAAGAGAATTCTTTTTTAATGCCATGATGCACCCTCTACATGGCACCCTGGAATACATCGTACACTCGTTCTCATCTCCACTCAATTCTATTGGCCTAAGATGCGTCCTGACATACATAGCTATGTGACTAAATGTCACCAATGTCAGGTTAACAAAGCCGCAGGACTTTTACATCCCTTGGACATTCCCAATAATAAGTGGGAAAGTATATCCATGGATTTTATTGTTAGCCTTCCTCGCACCCAAAAAGGCCATGATGCCTTCTAGGTTGTGGTTGATAGACTAACTAAAATGGCCAGATTTATTGCTACTAAAACCACAGTAACAGCTCCTGAATTGGGTTACCAATTCGTTGACAAGTTATTTCGTGTTTATGGGTTACCGATGGATATCGTGAGTGATCGAGATCCAAAGTTTACTAGTGACTTCTAGACGCAAGTCTTTAAGAAGTTAGAAACTACATTGAGCATTAGCTCCACGGATCATCCTCAACGAGTAAATCAAATTATTGAGGACATGCTTTGAGCATATGTTGGTGCAAAACCAACAAAATGGGAACGTTATCTCCCAATTTTGGAGTTTGCTTATAACAGCTCCAAGCATACGTCAACGGGATATAGTCCTTTTACGTTGATGTATAGTTTTCAGTCATGAGCCCCGATTGATGTTAATATACATCATGATGAGTTGCGAAGTACGCAAAACTTTCTTCAGGATATGTTGTCATGATATGGCAAGACTCGAACCCATGACCTTAGGTTATATGGGTCGAGCTCTTAACCATTAGATCATCTATTGTAATACGTAGGATATTATTTTCATTTACATTTTATTATAGGAAATTAGTGTATATTCCAGATTTCTTTGGAACATTCTAGAAGCTTTAGGATTACTCCTGAAAACACTATAAAAGAGGGCACTAGGCATTATGTTGAACCAAATTGGTTCAACGCCAGTCTTAAGCCTTTTAGCCACCATTGTATGTTCTCTTCATATAATACATATCTTTCTTATCATCACTCTCTCTCTCTCTCTCTCTCTCTCTCTCGATCTCTCTCTTTCTCTCTGTCTCGCTCACTTCTTCCTTCTCTCGAAGAAGTTCCACACCTCTCATAGTACTAATCCTTCATTTAGTACAAATTCCTTCTCTGTCTCAGTACTGTTCATGACAGTATGAACCAATTTTCCCTACCTTCTGTCTCTCTCATTTCCTACTAATCTTTTATTCCTCTTTTCTTTCATCCCATGGCCACTGTTAGCGCTGAAGAATATCAATCTGTTTTCTCGGAATTTCAATGCTTGAAGGAGAAGTTCCATGCTTTGGAACAAGAAAACCAACGGTTGCTGGGGGATCTTCAGCAAATCTCCTTAGAAAAGCAGCAAAGGCAACAACAACATGGGGAACTTGCGTTACGCGTGCAACAACTCGAAGCAACCATCATAGTGATGCAATAACAAGGGCCCGGAACACAAGGGATTCATAAAGAACCCAAGATTGTCCTTCCCACGAAGTTCGATGGAACGCGATCGCAGTTTAGAGGGTTCCTTAACCAGGTACGATTAGTTATTAAAATGCATCCTTCCCGATATCCCACCGATGCATCACGAGTGGGTTTAGTAGGCACTTTGTTAAGTGGCTCAGCGTTGTCATGGTTCGCTCCACTATTAGAAAAGGAATCTCCGTTACTCAACAATTTTGAAGAGTTTCTAGGTGAGTTTAAAGCATGTTTCGAAGATACTGACAGCATCAGGACCGCAATCAACAAAATCCGGTGATTACGCCAAGGTGACCGTCCAGCCTCCGCATACGTTGCAGATTTTCGCCTACTCGCCGCCGATATCCCTTGGGATGATCAAGCGTTGATGGAGCAATTCCATTATGGTTTACGCAACGACGTCAAGGATTTACTATTGACCTTCCCCGAAGAGCCAAAGTCCTTAACAGAAGCAATTAGTCGCACGGTGAGATGTGACAACCACCTCTTTGAGCGACGTTCGGAACGACAGCTACAGATGCCGAGGGCAAGATTAGAGCCCACCTACGCCTCAATGGTAGCAAGACCTTTTCCGAGGGAGTCATATAATGCGCCTCCAGCGAATACTCCGACTCCAATGGAGATTGACACTACACGTCGTCGAGGGCCATTATCCGAAGAAGAAAAGCAACGACGCCGTACAAATCGACTATGTCTTTATTGCGGTGGACCAGGACATATCACAATAAATTGCCCCCATAGGCCAAGAAGACAGGTAAACCAAATAGTCGCTAGTTCTAATTGTACTAAATCCGAGCCTATTTCAGTAGGGATATCTGATAGTCCTAATAGTACTAATATCCCAGATCTAGCAAACAAATTTGATGTCCTTAATCAGTTAGAAGAAGAGTTAAACGACTAAGTCCAGCCAAAATAGGAGCCGTTTGGTTGGACAGCCCTAGATCTGTGCAGCCCATTAGTGGTTCCATTCCCTCTAAGCAAGTTAGTGATGTGTTCATAGCCCAAGTAATAGTTAGTACTAAAAGTACCCCTCCAGTACATGTCCTAGCACTCCTAGATTCCAAAGCTAACTCTTGCTTTATGGATAAGAAATTTGCTCAAGCTCATAAGATATCCCTAAGAAAACTCCAGTGTCCAACCTCTGTAGTAGTCATTGATGGACGTCCCATTGCTTCCGGAAATATCATAGAAGAGTCAAAGCCCATTAATATTGTCCTAGATAACTTAGCATGTGTAGTATCATTTAATATTATTAGTATCCCAGAACATCCTATAGTTTTAGGATTACCGTGGTTCGAGTTACATAACCCAAACATAGATTGGAGAACAAGAGAAATCCGGTGTCGACAAACCCAAGGGTCAACTCAGAAGATGGCAACCATTTCGCTACGTCAGTTGCGTAAAGAAGGGCGCAAGGAGGAAATGTTCCTCTTTGCAATATCAGTAAACCCCTCCAGCACCACTAAAGAAGAATCCACCGTTCAACTTCCCGAGAAGTATCGTCATTACGCCGATGTGTTCGATAAAGTACAAGCCAACACACTTCCTCATCATCGACCGTACGATTGCCCCATCGATTTACAACCAGGAAAAGAGCTGCCATGGGGACCGATCTACAATTTGTCACCAACCGAGCTGGAAGTCCTTCGGGCCTATATAGAGGAGAATTTGGAAAATGGTTTCATTCGGCATTCGAA
Organism: Azolla caroliniana; assembly: GCF_043228905.1. Taxonomy (NCBI): domain Eukaryota; kingdom Viridiplantae; phylum Streptophyta; class Polypodiopsida; order Salviniales; family Salviniaceae; genus Azolla; species Azolla caroliniana. The sequence continues at coordinate 15,156,048 of NW_028230452.1, forward strand.
ATCTCCAGTCGGCGCACCCATTTTCTTCGTCAAAAAAAAAGATGGATCACTTCGTCTCGTTGTAGATTACTGTGGCTTGAATAAGGTTATAATCAGGAATAGGTATGCTCTTCCCCTTATCTCAAGTCTTTTAGAACGGATCAATGGTGCCAGGTTCTTCACAACGATCGACTTACGGCGAGCATATAACCTCGTACGGATCCAACCAGGAGATGAATGGAAGACCGCGTTTCGCACCAGATATGGGCACTTCGAGTATACGGTCATGCCGTTCGGCCTCACTAATGCGTCGGCAGTCTTCCAGCACATGGCTAATGATATATTCCGAGATCTATTGGATGATTGTTTGATCATCTATTTGGATGATCTACTGGTTTATTCAAAGACCCAAGAAGAACATGATTCTCATGTACTATTAGTACTAAAACGACTTCGAGAACATGGTCTGTATGCAAAGCTGGAAAAATGTAGTTTCGGGTGCAACCAAGTGGAATTTCTCGGCTACATCATTTCATCAGAAGGATCTCCATGGACCCAGCTAAGGTCAAAACGGTGGTAGAATGGCAAACTCCGCGTTCGGTGCGGGATGTGCAATGCTTCTTAGGCTTTGCCAATTTTTACCGGAAGTTCATACAAGATTGCTCAAAGATCATTCTACCTCTCACACAACTTACCAGGAAGGGACAACCATTCATCTGGTCTGAAGAAACGGGCATGGCTTTCGAGAGTCTTAAAAAGGCATTTACATCGGCTCCAATTCTAGCTCATGTCGATCCGGAAAAACCATTCATTATCGAAGCTGACGCATCGGATTTTGCATTGGGGAGCATTCTGTCACAACAGGGGAATGATGAGAGGCTACATCCTGTGGCTTTTCACTCACGCAGGTTTGACGCTGCCGAAATCAACTACGAAATTCATGATAAGGAGCTATTGGCAATAGTGGATTCTTTTATGCAATGGAGGCATTTTCTGGAGGGATCCTCTCATCCAGTCACCGTATTTAGTGACCACAAGAATCTTGCCTACTTTTAGGATGCTCGTGTGTTGAATCGACGTCAAGCTCGGTGGGCCCACTTCCTCACGCGTTTCGACTTCAAAATTACATATCGTCCGGGGAGGCACCAAGGGAAGGCAGATGCATTATCACGGCGTTCGTATCTAGCACCCCGTCCCGGCGAGCCAGCTTTCGATAACCAAAAACAAGTCATCTTGGGACCGGCACGACTACAAGCAACACAGATCTTTGACATGCCTATGGATTCCCGCATTATCGATACCATACGTGAAGACTTGAAGACAGATGCGTTCGCCCAAGCTATACTAGCACAAATTGATCCCTCTCGAGCATCGTGTTCACAGTCGCAACCACCAGGTACGGACTATTGGCAATTCAAATACCATGATGGATTACTCTTCTTTAAAGAACTTTTGTATGTTCCTAATGGTTCTTGCCGCCTTCGAGTAGTACAAAACTGTCATGACACATATACAGCTGGGCATTTTGGTAGTACTAAAACATTACATTTAGTACAACGAATATTCTGGTGGCCTTGTATGCGACAATTTGTCGAGGATTTTGTTCGGACTTGTGATACATGTTGCAGAGCGAAAATGCCAAGGCATCATCCATATGGTTTATTAGAACCATTACCAATTCCAAGCAAGTCGTGGCAATCCATTGCTCTAGACTTCATCACAGATCTTCCAGTCTCTAAGGGGTTCAATGCGATTCTAACGGTGGTCGATCGATATACGAAGATGGCTCATTTCTTGCCATGTACTAAGGAGATCTCCAGTGAAGACACTGCCGAAATTGTCATGTGTGAAGTATGTCGGCATCATGGACTTCCCGATAGTATCATCAGCGACCGTGGACCCCAGTTCGTGTCAAAATTTTGGAAGCACCTTTTTAACATGCTCAAGGTCACTTGTAACCTCTCCTCCGGCTACCACCCACAAACCGACGGCCAAGCTGAACGAACAAATCAAACGTTGGAGCAGTATCTGCGGTGCTTTCTCAACTATCATCAAGATGACTGGGCAGATATTCTCCACTTCGCCGAATTTGCCTAGAACAACTCTATCCACGCATCCACTAAAGTTACGCCATTTTATGCTTATACGGGATGTCACCCCCAGTGGAGTGTACTTGAAACCCCAGAGGTGTCCACAAATCTGTGCGCAGAGGATCGTTTGGAGCAGTTACGCAAGATACAAGCGGATTTATCTACTCATCTCCAACAAGCTCAACAAACACACAAGGTCTACGCGGATCTTCATCGACTTCCATCCAGTTTTAATATTGGAGATCGGGTGTGGCTGCTACAACGACACATCAAGACTACTCGTCCATGTGAGAAGTTAGATTATCGGCGATTAGGTCATTTCCGTATTATTGGACAGATTAATGATGTTGCTTTTCGTCTCGATCTACCTCCTCAACTTCGGATACATCCGGTGTTTCATAGTTCTCTCCTTGAACCCTACCACGAGAGCACCATCCCAGGACGTCTTATCCAACCTCCACCCCCGATCGAGCTTGAAGATGGGCCGGAGTACGAGGTTGCCGCCATCCTTGATTCCAAGATTGTTCGCAACAAGCTCTACTATCTAGTCGATTGGCTAGGCTATAGCCCCAGCGAACGTACTTGGGAACCGATCGAGAATGTGACCAATGCTCGTGCTCTTCTTGAAGACTTTCATCGTCAATATCCACACAAACCAGGTCCTCAATCCAAGACGACTCGTGACACTCGTCGTTTTAAAGGGGGGATGTTGTCATGATATGGCAAGACTCGAACCCATGACCTTAGGTTATATGGGTCGAGCTCTTGACCATTAGATCATCTATTGTAATACGTAGGATATTATTTTCATTTACATTTTATTATAGGAAATTAGTGTATATTCCAGATTTCTCTGGAACATTCTAGAAGCTTCAGGATTACTCTTGAAAACACTATAAAAGAGGGCACTAGGCATTATGTTGAACCAAATTGGTTCAACGCCAGTCTTAAGCCTTTTAGCCACCATTGTATGTTCTCTTCATATAATACATATCTTTCTTATCATCACTCTCTCTCTCTCTCTCTCTCTCTCTCTCTCTCTCTCTCTCGCTCACTTCTTCCTTCTCTCGAAGAAGTTCCACACCTCTCATAGTACTAATCCTTCGTTTAGTACTAATTCCTTCTCTGTCTCAATACTGTTCATGACATATGCAAGATATGTTGCATATTGCACAAGATAATATAAAAACAACTCAAGATAGAGCGCGTTTTTACGCCGATCATAATAGGCAACCTTGTGTATTCAACCCTGGACAGAAGGTGTCACATACAAGTATAATAGAGTAGAACGAAGATAAGACTGGAGAACAAGAGAGAGGAAAAGAACAATAACTCAACTTATAGAATCAAGGTGCAGATGAGTATTTATAGAAGAGGGTAGGGCTATGTAAGCTAGCTAGAAATAGAGTGCATGAGGATGCATGCAATAGAGTACGCATGAGGATGCATGCAATAGAGAATGCATGTAAGCTAGGAACTTCCAATGTTCAATCTACACTATATGAAGTTGAATTAAATACAATGATGCATATGTAGCTCAAGTGGTAGGATTTGCCCAATAGAGACCATGAGATCTTGGGTTCAATCCCTACCTTCCTCTGTGGCATATGTCTATGACAGAAGGTATTTTTACATGTACCTCACAATTCTAAGACATTGTCTATGGGTAAGTGCGCTAAGTTAGCCCCACGGTTTTGTGAACTTTTTCAAGTCCTCAAACGCATTGGTTCATCAGCCTATCATCTCACTCTTCCCGATGGCTTTGAAATCCATCCAGTTTTTCATGTAAGTCGTCTAAAAGAACTTCTAGGTTCTAGTGGCAATCGAGTTACAGCTGAAACTCTGGTTACTTCTGAAGAATTATCTTCTAAACCACATGTACCAGAAAGAATTCTCGATGTTAAAACAAAAAATCTGCGTACTAAAATAATCCGAGAATTTAAAATTAAATGGATGGATAGATCTATCAAAGATGCCACATGGGAACACGAAAATACTCTTAGAACTAACTTCCCTAACTTTCCACTACAAGAGTGCAATGTTTTAAAGAGGGGGAGTATGTTACGAGCATGACCATATAATATCCCATGGTGAGAATTTATCGTACTATTCTATACACGTGGATAAGTGTGCGGGTTAAACGAGAGTGTAAAGAAGGGAAGGATTACTTTTAATCCTCGGGATTGAGACAACCCATTACGCCAAGTGTGAACTTGCCTGGAGGCCTTGGGTATCGCTATAAATATGAGGCCTACCTACCCTCATTTCATGATATCTTGACTACATCAAGACTTTGTTTCGTGGTGGGTCAACTCTTGTCGCAAGCACGCCAGCACTAGGTACGACTCGATGCCACGGCGGTGGTATGGGACGCCGATCGAGGCTCAAGTCTGTCTCGATCCCTTCGCTCGGGGGTGGTAGGGTGGATCGGCACCCTTCTTTCTCTCTCCTTTCTATCTATCTATCTTTTATCCTTATCATATGCTTACTTTAGATCATAACTCTAACAGTATCTTTGCAGTATTTTCAGTCACAGTTGAAGTTGTCCCCTAAACGAGCTCATTGGCAAGATTTTTTGGCAGAATTTGACTTCTACATCAACCATAAAAGTGGTGCTCTTAATACTATGTCGGATGCTTTAAGTCGAATGCCTCATTCTTGTACCATTTCGGTGATCACGGATTCTTCTTTGCTACAAGACATTCGAACAGCTCAACAACGTGATCCTTACACGCAACAATTGATTTCCGATATGGAAATGCAACGTCTGGCCCATGGGTCACTCAAAATGCAACAAGGTCTATTAATGGTACATGGTACATGGTATAAGGGAAATTAAGGCGCTGATTTTGCAAGAAGCAAATGATTGTAAGATGGCAGGGCATGGTGGTATTCACCGAACACTTACCAACATCTAGCGACATTTTTTCTAGCCCCATATGGAGTTGGATGTTAAAGACTACATCCAATCTTGTGTGACATGCCAACAAGTTAAAGCTCGACGTGGATGACCATATGGATTACTATAACCCATGCCAATCCCCACTCAACCATGGGATGTGGTGAGTATGGATTTCATAGTGGATTTGCCCGTGTCGAGAGGTTATAATGCTAACATAACCCTCCAGGTAGCCAAATTGTTCTTCAAACACATATTTAAATATCATGGCATGCTTGTGGCTCTCGTATCATATGGGGATCCGTGTTTTATTAGTCGATTTTGGCAAGAATTGTTCAAATGGCTAGACAAACAACTTCGAATGTCTTCTACGGCTCATCCCCAAACAGATGGCCAAACGAAAAGGGTAAATTATACTCTTGAAGACTACATTCATTGTTATGTGCAAGCGGATCAAAAATATTGGGTGGATCATATCCATATGCTGGAATTTTGTTATAACTCTTGTAAACATTCTGCCACTGGTTTTTTTCTCCTCTTGAATTAGCTACATGGAAGCAAGTTCTTACACCGTTGGTTTTTGTCTCTCATGCTATTCGAGATAAAATTAAAGAGCTTTATGTTGACCTTTTTCTAGTAGACTGGCAAGCAACAATGCTTGCCGCACAACAAGGATTACAACAATCGAAGGAACGAATGATTCGGGCAGCTAACAAAAAACATCAACACATCGAATTTTTCAAAGGTGATTTGGTCCTTGTTAGTGCCACTCATTGGCCTTTACTTGGACGACTCTCACCAAAATTTAACCATCATTATTACGGGCCAGATGAAGTACTACAAAGTTTTAATGGAGTTACTAACAAGGTAAAGTTACCTAGTTCCGTCAAGGTGCATGATACATTTCATGAAAGTTTGCTTAAAAGATTTCATGCAAATAAACATTGGAGCTAGAGGACTAACCTACGTGAGGAAGTTGAAGAACCTGAAGCAATCTTAAAACAACAAGTGCGCAATGGAAATATAATTTTTTATCAAATGGAAAGGGCAACCACTTTCGGAAGCCACAAGGACCTCTAAAGAAAGTTTGTTTCGTTCGGATCCCACATTCTTGTTCAGGTACCCTATCTATCATTAGTATTACAATGGCAAGGGTTTAGACACTACCTACTGTATCAGTATGGTAAGACCACTTTTGCCATTGGTCTTCTTTCTCTCTTTTTCATTATGTTTTTAGACATAGCATGTCATGTTAGTGTACTGGTGTTTCAGTTTTGAGGATGAAACTCTTCGCCTCATGGGAGAGAGTTATGTTATGGAGTAGTTAGGATTAGAGAAATTAAGGGAAGATTGGTTGGGTACTGTAGCTAGAGAAATTAGTGGTCAAGTAGTTGAGTGACGAGTCCATGGGTATTTAAGTAGCTTGTGTGCACAAACAAGAGGAGGCCATTTTCTAGAAATTAGGGGGATGCCCCCATGTAATACTTCCTCTTTAATGCAACAATACCCTTTTCTCTTATTCTATTGAGTACCCCTCTCTATAATTTCCTTTCTCCCTTCAGTGTTTCCTAATAGTAATTATAATAATAATACTAATGGTAGCAATTAACAAAATAAAGTACAAAAATAATAATATAATAACAAAACACCCCTCTCCCTCATCAATAAATATTAATGTACACTAAATTAGACATACACATTAGTACACATACATGACATTGAAATACCTATACATGTTCATATACGCACACCCACACCCTCACGAATGCTTAAATACTTATAACACGTTATCCCTGAAGGACATCAACATCCTCAAACATTATACCTAGAAGACTCGAATCAACCCATCTATCCTCTCTAGTTCAAGTCCCTTGTGGTCCCCCTCTAATTTCACATGCACACGCATAACTTTGCGACAACGTACTACTAGATGGATTGTAGTGAGTCGATGGTATGTTTGTATAGTTCAAATAACAATTGTGACATCTCCACTCTCAGAATCTCTTGACAGACACCACTTGTTTCACTCTCACCAACATAAAAAAACATGTCCCGCTAGCAACTTTGATGGAATAGGGAGAAAAAACATGAAATGGAACCCAATCCGAACCAATAATAAATAGTTCACTCGTAACTAGGTATTCCCTCTCCTTCATATGTGTAGGGATTCGTCAATATACTTCTTCCACATAGAGTTTTCATTAGGTTTTATTATCTTAATAATCATCCTTATGCAATGGATATCAAAGTCAGAGAATGTCATAAAAATTTGGAATTACACCATAATACCCTGCAGTGATTTACTTCTTGATAATCTCAATGAAAGCATTGCACTATTGGATCATGATTACTACCGGATGTTCCATGATCACAAGTAGTTAAGCATAACAAGATCGACACATTCATACAACAAGAATGTAGATCTAAATCAGCAAATAGGTATCCGCAAGGTGTACAAAGTGACAAATAATATGCTAATAAGATGAGATCCACTACAAGAAATAGAATTGAATCTGAGTCCTACAAATACCCTCATAAAACCAAAACTGTAGATCTACCACAAGGCAACAGATATTAATTCTCGAGATGTACTAATCCACAAATATATATTTACAAGAACAGATCCAATGCAAATAACAGGAATAAAACAGTTTTTAGTGTTTCAAATTCGCGCTCTTTGAATGCACTTCCTTTGTAACTGCCAATAGAATATGAGAGCAAGCAATGTAACAAACAAGCATGCATCTATTAAAAAAAGGCAAAGCAAATTTAATGATCATACAACTTGAGAACAAAGATTGCCTTAAACTTTACAAGCTCTTTGGAAAAAATTACTGGCATTCAATTAATAATGTTAGCTACAAATTAGGCACACATCTTGAGAGCACAAAGCAAATAATTTGTGTTTAAAAATCACAGTTGAAGTCAGTTCAAAGAGAGCATTGCCTTGTTTCAATGCTCCCATAATGAATTCAATAGTTAATTTCTCACCTATTTCTCCTATTCTTGCTTTTCTTAGTGTTCCATTGCACAGGTAAGTGCAATACAGACAAATTGTGTGTTATGCTCCCTCATCTTTCTCTGGATGTGATTGACTCTCCGCAGCATTACCTTTATGAGAACTTGTTTTCCAAAGGCGTAACTGACCCCTAAATAAGGGTTTCTTCGGAACAGGTATCATCTTACCGAGCAAGGCAATGGGCCAACTGAGAAACCCAATCACAATGCAAAGTAACCAATGTTGCCATGAAAGCGCCAGGGTTGATGCAAACTTGTTCAAGAACTCCACAATGATTACTTGCAATATGGAAGTGGTCACCAAGATGCCAACAAACAAGGGATTTCTGAAAAGGCCCTCAAAGATGTTTAGTTCTTGGGGCTTCCTGGCATTAACTTCATTGAACAACTGGCATAGAACAAAGGCATTGAATATGATGGTATTGTTCAATTCTTTGGCCTTTGGACCATTCAACTTTAACAATTTCTCACCCTTGAATTGGAATGTTAGAAGCACTATGATCTGGTAGAAAGCTTGCACAATGAGATTTCTAAACATGATGTTAGATATGATAGGTTCTTTCCGACCCACGGGTGGTCTATGCAGCAATTCATCAGTGGGCGGCTCCGTGGCCAATGCAAGTGCTCCTAGAGTATCCATAATGAGATTAACCCATAAGAGCTGGACAGCAGTCAATGGCACATCTCCCGATGATACGGCAGCAACGAAATTGATCGTAAGTGCGGCCACATTTACAGTCAACTGAAACTGTATAAATTTTTGTATATTGAGATATATTGATCTTCCCCACCGCACGACTTTCACCACCGATGCGAAGTTATCATCTAGTATGATAATGTCTGAGCTCTCCTTAGCTACTTCTGTTCCTTGAATTCCCATGGCCAAACCTATATCCGCTTCATGAAGGGCAGGTGCATCATTGGTGCCATCTCCAGTCACTGCTACTACCTCACCGAGCTCTTTTAGGGTTTTTACCATCAACAATTTATCCGAAGGAGAAGAACGTGCCATCACACTTATCTTGAGCACTTCTTTTCTCCTCACTTCATCACTGTATTCTCGGAAAGTAGAGCCTTCGATGGCGACGCCATCGGGCAGAAGAATGCCACATTCAGTGGCAATCGCTTTGGCAGTGGCGAGGTTATCGCCAGTGACCATACGAACAACTACACCAGCATTCTGACACTTTTGCACAGCTTCCAAGACACCCGGACGGCAGGGATCTTTTATACCCACTATGGCAATGAGTGTGAGTGGTCCTTCTGGGATTTTCCAGGCTTCCAATTCTTCTGCTATAGTTGGCAACTCAGATCCCTTGAGTTCACGATAACCGAATGCTATGCACCTCAAGCTTTGAGCTGCCATTCCATCAATCACATTTACTAAATCGTTTCGCATGCCCTCGGTAATAAGAATCGATGTGTCGCCCGAAGACAAAACCGCTTCACTCTCTCTAAGGACTATTTCAGCAGCTCCTTTCCAATGAACATGAACCTTTCCGCTTCCTTTAACCTTCACTGCTACCCCTGCCCTCTTCTTAGTCGAATTGAACGTCTCCACTTGCAAAATGGTCGACAAGGATTTCACAGATTCAAAGTTCATACCGAGCATCAAACCCCAACTTAAGATAGCTTTCTCTGTAGGGGAGCCCACAACCTCCATGTCTTTGCCTTTTTCTTCTTCATTTGGCATGTTCACACTACCACTGCTATTTTGTGCAATACCTTCTAGCAAAACATCATAGAAAGGAAATTGTTGCAAATCATTCTCTCTGAACTCACCAGCAACCCATGCTTTTACCACAGTCATCTGATTCAGCGTTAAGGTGCCTGTTTTATCAGTGCAAATGGTTGTTGCACTACCCATGGTTTCACAAGCAGAGAGTCTTCTCACGAGAGCTCGATCCACCATCATTTTCTTCATTGCATATGCGAGAGACAAAGTCACGGAAAGAGGCAATCCCTCTGGCACCGCTACAACAATAATAGTAACCGCTATTGCAAATATGTCTACCACAGTGTTTAAAACTGTGCTAAAGGGAGTATGTCCAGCCTTGAACTTCCCAGATTTGTTTGATCCTTCTTTGTGGCCAACAAAGTAGAAGATAAACAAGATAAGGAACACAATGATCGCCACAGCTAAACCGATCTGACCAATAAATGTGGCAACGCCATTTAACCGAACCTGTAGCGGTGTTTCTTCTCCAGAATCTTCTCCTAGTTGTGACATTAACAGACCCCATTCAGTTCTCATCCCAACTCCAGTTACGATCATTTTCCCATCTCCATCATTCACCTTACATCCCGACAACAGGAATGGAGCCTTCTGATTCACATGAACAGGTTCACTTTCTCCGGTCATACTTGATTCATCTAAACACAAGGCATGACCTTCCACAAATAGTCCATCAGCAGGCACTTGATCACCTATATGAAGAAGAACAATATCTCCTAACACAATCTCAAATATCGAGATTTTCATCCTCTTACCCCCTCTTATTACATCCACGAGTATGTTCTGTTTCTCTTCGTTGAGAGTTGAGAATTGCAAAGATTGTCTGTAATCACTGATCGATGTCACGAGAACAACAAGGATGACTGCAAAAGCAATGCTAGTACCATCATACCACCCTTCTTTGATTCCATGGCTTTTGATTCCAAATGCAAGAGAGAGAGATGCACATACCATTAGAATAATGAGTGTAGGGTCTTTACATGCATCGAAGACAAAGCTGAAGAAGCTTTTCGATGGTTGTTTAGGGTAAGTATTCGAACCGAACTCTTCTCTAATCTTCTCAATATGCTGAGGATCGACATCGATTAATCCTTTCTCAAGAGAAGTGCCGAGATGACGAGACAAGCCTTCGACCCCACCAAATTCGTGCGTAATTGCATCTACATTTCGGGTTTGAAGGATCAAAGCGAGAGCATCAGCAGAGATTTTGGTCACAGACTGAGGTAAAGGAACGTCTTTGATTAGACTTTGGAATCGGTTCGCTGCTCTGATGGCTTGTAACGTGCCTCTTAACGTCCTTAACCTTGCTATCCTCTCTATATCTTCCGTATACCTGAACCTTCTAGCTGCATTCAGCACTAGTGTTGCTTTCTTCCATCTCTGCAGAGACACAGCCGGTCGATTCTTCGTCGGGATTTCAAACACATCAGAGAATTCGTCTTCTTCTCCTCCTCCTTCTTTTCGCCTTTCCGCATCTTTCCCTTCTCCATGTCTGCTTTCATCCTTTCCTTCGCTATACATTTCCTTGTCTCTCTCTTCATGTTTCCCTTTATACCTTTCTTCATCGCCGGCTTCGTCATATCTACCTGTACCCGTCTCTGCAGACACATCATTATTTTCATCTTTCTCTTCGTACGTTTCTTCCTTTGATTCGTTCTCCACGAACTTGTTTTCGACTCTTTCCTCTCCATCTCTGCTGCCATGGCGGTAAGGATCTCCATCTTCATCTCCAAGCCGATCGTCAATGCCATCTCCATCGCTGCCGGATGCTTGGGCCGGATGAGGAAGGCGTTTGGTTTCATCGGGATTCATAGCTGAGATATATACAGATACGTATGTATGTATATTAGCAAAAACCCTAATTCATACAGAGACAGAGACAGAGAAATGCAGAAACCCTACTGCACAGAGAGAGAGAGAGAGAGAGAGAGAGAGGATCTCAGATTTTCAAATTTCAAATTTTTCAACCGTACTATTTCCCGCCCTTATTTCTTCTACTTAATTAGTGGGTGATTAACCTCCTAATCTCCTAATCTCCCCTCTTGATTAACCTCCTAATTTTTTTTCAATTAGTGGGTGATTAACCTCCTGTGATCTCCCCTCTTGACGACTTGACTCGGACCGGCACATATGGCACTTTGTTTTGTTTTCATCAAGTGCAATGTACATATATTCTTAATGAGTCTCAATTAATGGGCACGTAAGTGTCATTTGGTCTCGATTAAGGGCACATCCGTAGTATCTGATTTCAACCAATCTGCACTTGAACCAATTGCTATATATAACGGAAACAAATTGACACGGACACAGAGCATGCCTTTCTATTTGATTAGATGGAGATGTTGGTGACGCTCGCATTGGTTTCGTCAACCCGTGGGACGTCTCAACAACATAAGTGTCGATTGTACTACTTGGGCAGGTAGGTTCTAGCCTCTTTGTTGCGTATAACAACCCATACTGATGTTATTCAATAGCAGGACGCATCACCTGACTTAAGCCTCTTGGCCACAATCAATATCATCGTTGATCTTCACTTCCAAGTTCCCACCCCTTGTGTTGTCGATACATTCAGCAAATCAAAACTTGCGCCTGCATTTGCGAATCCGAAAAAGTATGTGAATTGCTTGCTTCGTCCCTTTCTTGCAAAACAACTTGTTGCGAAGTTTTCTTGGGGTGTGCAATCAAGACATTTATGTTGTCTATTGAATGGCCGATAATAAATACAAGCACATGGGGTGGTTTTATTGACTTCGATACAACACCACTTTATTGGGAAAGTTGGACCACTACCATTAATCCACATTGCATTCATGCTCAATGAATCAATGTAGCTGAAAGTTATATAGAAGGCTGGTTTTTCTTTTTGGCTTGCTTAAGAAGTTAGAACCCTATGAAAGGTTCCTAAACAACTCAATCACCGATAGGTCTAGAGTCAAACAAAAAACAAAATGACCATCTTTAAATGCAAAAACAATTAAGTCCACCATATAAGAGAGACATATTTGTATTTGTGTGTTTGTTGTATGTATGCAAGGCTTGAAAACATAAATATACAAGTCATTGAATCATTAACCTCATGGACAAGTAACCAATATTTGTTTCATTCTCAATCTCATAAACATTAAGCCATAGCCATGAATACATTCACATTTTGCAAATAAGCTTTCCTATAGACTCAACTATAACACGCACACACATTCACACTTATATAGTAATAAATACAAGAGTGGGTTTCACTGTTTGTGCTAGCATGTATATCGCCACGTGTCGCACATGTAACACTTCTACCACTTTTCTTTGCATCCTACAGATAAGTTTTCCATTTCGGGTACGAAGACGGTTGCTTCTATCTGCGACCTCTTTTGGAAGTTTGTATCATGTCGAGTGAGATTTCCAACAAGCTATTATTTATTGAAATCCAATATTTGCTTGAAACTTTATGGCCAAAACATTGATTGCCTATTGTAAATGCCTTCTCTGACTTTTTTCATCCTAGTTCGCCTTAATTCTTCAAAGCTACTATTAATAATTAGGTAATTAACTAAGGGTTAATTAATATCTAATTAATATCTCTCAAATTCTCACATACACACACACATACGTGATTAAGCAATAGAAGATTATATGATGTGTGTGTGTGTGTATGTGAGAATTTGAGAGAAAGAGAGAAAGAACACTTATGAATAATAAGACAAGATGGGGGATGATTAACAAGAGTGTAGCTAAAGACTTTTCTCTATATTAAAAATCATCAAGTTACAAAAATACCCACAATGGGGTATATATAGATCTCATGTGCAAGGGTGCACATGTGTCACGAGAATATAGGTACAAGGATGTAAGTCCTATATTAAACGTACTGGGGATTGGAGGATCTAAAACGTATCCCACTTAAGTACAAGGTCCTATTTAAGTCTTTAAGGTCAACACACTAACTAGATTTTATCTAGTTAATTACTAAGTTATGTGGTTAACGAAATGGCTAAACTTAGTTGAGCTCGATATCCCAACAACTACCTTCGACCTCTTGACACTAAAGCATCCATAACTATGTTTAAAGTGTCATAACCGGCTTGTACCTATATCTTACTTTCTTTTAGCCACATTGTTGAGCACAAGTATTTACAATACAACAACGTGTCAAAAGGGAAATGCATCAACCCACATGCTGTGTATGATATTTCTTGTGAGGCTGCAATATTTTTGAACCTTGTGAGGTTGGAATAGTTCTTTTGCATGCATCTCTTTATTGGCATACTTAGTTTACTTAATCCCAACAAAGCATACACAATTTGCACAAAGCATAGTCACAATTTTTCTAACCTTGATGACATATGGTCTAATGTACTTACGTCAAACCTCAAACTATGGATCTCTGCGTTACCAAACCGAACCCTAGCCAACAAGTTTTACTCCCTTCACATCCTCTAACAAAATCTTTAAGATTGACACAAAAACTACTACTTTTTGTGTGTGCCCAAACATCAATATAAACGAAAAGAAACATCAATGGGCAAAACTGTAAAGAAGAAGACATTAAAATGCAAAGCACAATATGATGCAAACTCCTTTATTTCTAGAAACAAAGAAAAAGGAAAATTATGCTACTTTGTTATTTATCTTAAAATACGGATTATGGATTGCTACTAAAAATAATTTTCGGACACTTTGGAGTTGCATCCTATCTTTCAATTGACAAATTGAAGGATAATCTCGAAGTTTTCTCCTCGTTTAGTTGGTTGTTTTCCTCTACTTTGGATGCATATAGATTCGTTTCCTTAGCTTAGTATAACGAAGGATTCATGGCGAGCCATTGTCTTACACAAGACGGGCTTGGGAAGGATAGTTGTTTCCATTCCATCTATTTTGTATGTTGTAATTGATATGCTTTTTAAAAACTAATGGAAGGATATTTTGTTTTGAAAAAAGAAAAATTTTGTCGAAAGTTGGGCCTCAGAGCAATAAATTGTCTTACTAAACCATGATTATAGTAAAACGAAGCAAGAAAATCCCATTTTAATGTTGATTTATAAAAACCTTTCAAATCCGGCCTCTAATTCAAGGAACATTATTAAAACACCAAATCAACAATCAACTAACTTGAAAAGTGTTATGATCACATGGAGTTACCTTATTGAAGGGGTATAATTGAGCCTCTATCCTCCAATATTCAATAGCATGATGCATCACATGACTTGTGCCTCTTGGCCACAATCAATACCATCGTTGTTCTCTTCACTTGCCACCCTTGTCAATACATTCAACAAATGAGGACCCTTACCATCCCGTCGTCCTCGTCGACATTGTGACACAAACGCACTCTTTGTACTTGTTTAACGCACACACGCATTGAACCCACCCCTGCATTGGCCATCCAGAAAAGTATCTAAATTGCTTGCTTTTCCATTTCTTGCAATGCAACTTGTTGCTAAGTTTCCTTGGGGTGTGCAATCAAGACATCTATGTTGTCTATGGAATGGCTGATAATAAATACAAGCACATGGGGTGGTTTTATTGACTTTGATACAACACCAGTTTTTGGGCAAGTTGGACCACTACCATTAGTCTATATTGCATGTCAAATGGGAAATGCATCATCACACATGCTATGTATGCTATTTCTTCTTAGTTTTTAAAACTGTGTGAGGTTGCAATATTTCTTTTGTGTGCATCTATTTAGTGACATCCTTATTCCACTTAATCCCAACAAAGCATACACAATTTGCACAAAACATTTTTCGTAATTGTTCTAACCTTCATGATCCAGATGTGACATATGGTCTAATGTACTTGCATCAAACCTCAAACTATGGACCTTCGCATTACCAAACCAAACGTAGACAACAAGTTTTACTCCCTTCACATCCTATAACAAAATCCTTAAGATTGACACAAAACTACTTTTGTGTGTACTCAAACATCAATATAAACGAAAAGAAACATCCATGGGCAAAACTATAAAGAAGAAGACATTAACATGCAAAGCACAATGTGATGCAAACTCTTTTATTTCTAGAAACAAAGAAAAATGCAATTATGCTAATTTATTATTTATCTTAACAAAAATACAATCCAAAGTTGGGCCTAAGAGAGCAATAAATTGTCTTACTAAACCACGATTATAGTAAAACGAAGCAAGAAAATCACGTTAAAATGTTGTTCTACAAAAACCTTTCAAACTTGCCCATTAAAAACAATTGATGGGCCTCTAATTCAAGGAACATTGTTAAAACACCATACCAACAATCAACCAACTTGAAAAGTGTTTATGATCACATGGAGTTACATTATTGAAGGGGTATAATTGAGCCTCTATCCTCATAGCAAATTAAGGGTTGCAACCAAGGAATGTCGATAATCAAAGTTATCTATAGAATATGAATACATGCCTGTGCAAGAGATTTGTTGGGGCTACTAGTGTTGCCATCAGATGCTTGCTTGGTGTGAACATGGCCTTTGTGACACCAAATTGATGCCACGATAAAAAGACGAGTCTTTGCCGTGTAGAGGAATGGTTGACTCAAAACTAATGCGCGTGAGATATTTTCAAAGAGAGAGGGACGTATATTTCAAGATCTACAACATATCATTTGTGATATGTGAAATAGGGCCTAGCCCATGGTATGGATTGAAACCCACGTAGAGATGTATATTTTCAAGATCCACAACACTTAAAAGATTGGGAAAGAACATTAATAATGATAAAGGAAACATAATGCTCCACTAGGAATCAATTTCCAAAAGTTCTTAATATGTATATAATATGATGATGCTATCGAGAGAGAGAGAGATTCACGAACATTGGATATAGACCCATTAATTGTTGATTATGTCTACACAATATATTGACTTGTCACGACTACATCGTAAGCAATGTGTGCATAAATTAATAGTCGGGGTGATGTGATCCATCTATTTTCTCATTTTTCATTGATCACGATCCATCAATCCACTAGAATGATCTGATCCAAGATTTAGTATGTCACATGCCACCAAGGATTCAAATCAGGCCATGATTTTAATGCCATTAAAATGAAGTGGGTCGTCTTGGTACCACAACAAACTAATGATATTTTTACTAAGTTTGGTGAAACGTACTCCATAGTTGAAATAGACTTATATCAATGTTTCTCTTTTTAATAAAAAAGTTGAAGTTGAGCTTTTAACTAGAGTTAAGGCACCTCTATGAATGGTCAATTATGATGGAATAACAATACTTTGGAGCTATAATGTAGTTGGGGTTGGTTGATTATTTATTATCTTCATTGTGTGTAAGGACTTCAAGCTGACAATGGCTTAATTTGGTTTACGTTTTATAAATCTTTACCCACCGAATTGAGAAATGCAATGACACGTATTTGCAAATCAAAGCTTGATCAACATGAATGACACCATAACATTGGACTTTATCAACCATACACTAGTTTGATCTTTATTGTGTCTGAATAGATTTCACCCAACACTCACCATCTCTTTGTCTCATCTTCCACCCAATGGTCATAAGGACTCTTGCACTAATTGGTTGGAGGCATGTTCAAATTCTCAGTTCCAACCCAAAGGGACAAAACATGTTGCCTCAAAATCACCCAATTGATGAACTTCTAGGTGACCATAATCACCTGCAACAATTTCCACAACACATATCATTGGTGTCCTACCATGTTGATGTGACTATTAACTTCTCGAGCAAACCACCTCAGTATGCCAACCCCCTTTTTTTTAGTGCTTGTGTTATGCACATCGCACTCATTTAGTATACTTATGCCACCAAAACTTTGAATAAAGCTAGGGACAACTTATCTTTAGTGTATTTAAACCACTCACATCATGGAAAGTAGTTGTAGCTAAGCAATAACTCTCATTATGTGAGTTAAGCAACTAGCATCCTTTATGTAGCTTCTTATGTTGTTGTTGAGCTTTCTAATTCTCCATAGCCGATTAAATTTTGACATTTCCCCCTCGCCAAAGCGTTCGTCGTCGATTAAAAGTTGATTGTTTATGCATCATGGACAAGTTTGTAACTAGTGTTATATTTAAGAGGGACACATGTTATGATTTCTTTAGGTGGGAAATTATGATAATATGCTTATATGTGTAAGAAACCAACAATAGGTTATGCTTGCTTCTTTTATTTATGCATTTTAAATGGTCCAAGTTATGAGCTCCTAATCGCATGAAAATTATGATTAACCACATAATTATTGTTGGGAGACAGGTCCCTCCGGATGGGAAGGGAGAAGAACAGTGCCGATGAACAATCTCGGCCGAGGCCGAAACCGTATGAGGTGGACCCGGCTATGGAGAGCCGGATGGTACAGACCCGGTGAAGACCGGATGAGGAGTACTTAGCTACGGAGGGCCGGATGGTGCAGACCCAGTATGAACCGGACGAGGAGTACCCGGCTACGGAGAGCCGGATGATGTAGACCCGGTGAAGACCGGATGAGGAGTACCCGGCTACGGAGAACCGGATAAAGAGACATATTCGTAAATATGTTTCTTGATAGTTCATTGAGGCTATATTTGTAAATAGCCGAAAAGTCATATTAGTATAAATATGACTTAGGGCAAACTAAGATTGTGTGTTGTTGTCATTTTCTTGTTGGTGCAAGAAGAAGAGAGAGTACGTAACGTTGTACAGAGAGAGAGAGAAAGAGGTCGCTGCCTCTGTTTGTAACCGCCACCTGTGGCGAAGATCGTGAGTCCGAGGTCGTTGCCTCAGTGAACTCACTGTTTTGTACATTCTTACATAGTGACAGTTTGCAGCATGTGGGCTGCCATGGTTTTTCCCCTAGTTTGGGGTTTTCCACGTAAACCTCCTGTGTATCTTCCTCTTCTTTGTGTCGTGTTCTATTTCCTATTTTCTGTGTATCATTCTAAGCTCGGTTGTGGCCGAGCGTTGCGCACAAGGAACGATCAGTTCCCGTCAATTATATGTTAAAAAATTTATGTGAGGTTAATGTCAAGGATTGATTTACAAGTAATAAATTAGTTTTGCTAATTACAAGATTAAATCCTATTTTGTTTAACTATAAAGTTATCGGGGATAGGTTCTTTCTAATTTATAAAAAGGCCTTGTAGCTTTACAAAAAGTACAAAAAATGTATGTCAATTGATTAATTATGGCATAAAATTTAAGACGGTGTTTATGACAAGCAGATTGGCCTAAAACCGACACAACACTTGTCAACTATTGGCATTGATTGTAACTTGTAAAGGAAATTTCCAAAGAGCATCAAACATCTCTCTCAAATACCATTATAAATTGTAAGCTTTTGTTGTTGTGCTTCACTCTCAATAATTGATTTATTATTGACTTTTTGGCAAACTTGATGGGCATATGGTATATGTGCCAACAACCCCTTTCTAAGAGGTTGATATATGGCTTTGTGGAAGATTTTGGCTACATGCTCACATGACTTCAATTCTCATGATGACAATCATATGGTGAGCTTGACACATAACAATATCTAGTCACGCAGTAAAGATTGAGAACACAATATATTGCCGAAGAGCAATAGGGAGAAGGTTCAAACTATTTTGTATGCCAATATGTAGTGGCATGTGGCAACATTTATGTTTAGGCATGTGTTATTGGCATAGTTGCATTGGTTTCTAAATAAGATAATGTATGTCTACGTGATTATCATGGGTGGATGTACCTTACATCTCCATGATTCAAATCACATATTTGTAGCAAACATGCACTCTTTATGCATAATTGTTATTATAATGTAGTACAAGATGAACTAGTTGTTGTATACTACACATTACATACAAAAGGTTGTGTGTTACAACTTGCACGGAGTTACCCTATGTAAACAATCAAGTATGTGATTGTGTGCAACGGAAATGGATTAGAGGTGTGTGTGTGTGTGTGTGTGTGTGTGTGTGTGTGTGTGTGTGTGTGTGTACAAGAGAAGAGGAGAGGGAGTCGACACAAGTTAGATAGAAAAAACAGAAAACTATATTTCACAAGAATGATAATCGACAGTTTACAAAGGAGAGGAGAAGGTGCTCATATAGTCACCTTCTCTCAACACTATCTTACTAAAACTACCTCTCGGGAAATGGGGGGTAATCCTAACGACCTCTTAACTATGTGCCGTAGGAGTTACATCTATGATACATTAGTTATTGTTAGATAGTAGTGGTGTGTTCACAAACTAGGGGAAGTTCAGTTTGATTTTCAACACGCTATATAAGGGTACCATGGTGGCATATAATACTTAAGCCAATGGAAGGCTAGCAATAAAACAAATGTTTACCTTTGGTTGCACTATTCACCTTCCATTTTTGTTGTTTCTACTTGACTAATTAATGCTCTTGGACAAACATTTGGTTAAATCTGGTGTTAGTGACACTATAGGTGCACAAACAAAAATCTCAACTAATGAATAAAATGAGAGATAAAAACCTCTCCAAATCAACTTTGTTTTCTTGAAGAAGCTATGAACCATGCATTAGTCTGTGGCGGAATGGGTTTTAGATATAATTAAGGATAGGCATGACAACAGTGTAATCTCAATAAAGATATAGATGTGAGAAAAATATGGAGCTTAATGTTGTGTGCTTATGGGGAGACCGCTAGAGCACCATGTGTTCAACCCCCTTCCATAGTGGCATGTAAAGGTCTCTATGTGTAAGATTTGTGCTTGGGTGCATGGGCTAATTAAAACTTGGCTTACAACCCTTACGAAGCAAATCTGATACAAAATAAAAAAATATGAAATAACATCACAAATAGGCTATATTGGGAATTGTATATTACTAGTTTTATTAGAGAGAGAGAGAGAGAGAGAGAGAGAGAGAGAGAGAGAGAGAATAACCTAGTTGTTGCATCATGGGTTGGCAAGCCTTGCTGGATGGTTTAATTGTGCTTCATACCATACCATTAAGACACTCAGAATAACCACTTAATCTCAAATTCCTAATTAGCATAAGGTGTGCAAATGTGGAATTTGAGATTAAGTGGCTCGTTTGAGTGTCTTAGTGGTATGGTATGTTTGGATTGGCCTCTCATTTTTCGTGAGATTAGGTGGTAACTTTCCAGTTAAGCATATGCAAAAGCTAGCAATTGGCCAACGATATACTTTATAATAATGTCGCATAAAGAGGTTATTGGAGAACCGTACTTAACGAAAGTCACGACAAAGTGCTTTAGGTTGGAAGAATGTATATGACTCTTTTTTATTAAAAATCAAGGGAAAATATCATAATTATCCCTCCACTTATGTATGGTAATATCGGTTACATTATCATAAATTATTGATAGTATCAAAAACAACTTCCGATCAAACAAGAGAAGACTAAGGAGCATCGGTTTTTAACCCAAACCTTCCCTAGAGGAGAAAGACTAAAGGTGACACACACAAACTACTAAAGTTTGTTTATTTTAACAACACAAACTTATCATTATTATTCTTAATTAATCCACAATGTAATTAGACTACCTTGTAACCTAAAACATAAAATTATGATGCAACCAACAAGATTGAGAAACTTCATTAGATCAAATTAAATTAATTATGATGCAACCTAATTAGATTAATTATGATGCAAATCCGATATTTTGATAAATACCAAGGGTATACTTGATTTTCCCTGATACACGGAAGGGGTATAATTAATATTTTCCCTTAAAGTAAAATATGTTCTTGCAAAACTGTTTAAGTTTTATATTTATTTAGTAAAAGGGATAAGACATTTTTAGTGTGAGCTTGCTTTGCTTCTACAAAAGAACATATCCACCTACTTCATTATTCATGCATAAGTGGTTGCTATAAAGAAACTCATCATTGACATGTTGACCATACTTCATTTCGAATACACTCTTCTATGCTCTATAGTACTATATACCTCATACTTTACAATTCATCCAACATATTAGAGGTACTGCTTTGCATTGTGCTATGCACGTGAAAAGTTACAACCATTGTGCTTTGTCTAGTTCATGTAATATGTTGTTATGCTACGGTTTTCAGAAATATTCCACACACATGTATTCCCAATGACACTTATTTCACATAATTACAAATATTTGTCGGTGAAGCGCACATTATTCACTATTCTCTATCATGTACATTTGGACATCAAAAGAATATAATTTGATTATATAATCCAGATTATTGAAACTCAACCTATCACCCCACCTTGTGTTATTAAACAAAATCATATTTATTGTCACTCAATGCAGACCATGCACAATAGATAAATGTCTAGATTTCATGAAGCAACTCAATGGAAGGGTCGAGGCTTGTAAATTTGAAATTGACAACACAAGTGTGATGAATCTCGCACAATCCTAGTATCTCTCTCTCTCTCTCTCTCTCTCTCTATTTTCATGTTAGAGCTTACCTTGGTGATAAGCCATGGGTTAGTATGACAAAGACACAACAAACCCTAACATTTTTTCTTTCTTGTGCTATGTTTGAACCCCATTGTTAAAGCCATGTGTTACTTACATGTGAAGTTAGGTTCAATATTTGTATATATCATGTTTGACTTCTAAGGAGGATAATAAAATGAATCTATTTTGGATATAATGTGAGCGACTTACGCAAGTTGTTGTGCTTTTTTATTATTTAAAGGTTTTTCTTCAATAGTATTAAGAAAAAACGCCCGAAGGCTACAACTTAACCTAGCTGGCAAGGAGGTTACAACTTTTCTTATGCAATGATGTAAAATAATCCTAGGACCAAATATCGAACTTTGTGAAGATGTTTGCATTTGTTGATATTCAAGAAAGAGTCCATGGAAGTCGATATTGCCATTGAGGCTCTTGAGTTGACATTGTAAACGGGGGCAACTTTTTCCATAAGTGAAGAAGCTTTTTCCTTTTCTTGTTCACAATATCTGGGAACCTTGCGTATTATCATATTGGCCATTGATTATTGCCAGCAAGTTCTCCCATATCTCAAACAACACATTTGAGAGATGAATGTCTACTGCATCATAAAGTCGGTTACATCGATATTTCCATAATGCCCATAATGTTATTGTGGTCACTATTTTCCAAATCTGGATAGATCGCACCTACTTTCGAGGTGGCTGAAAGGGACTAACTAATATCCATATTCTATTATGTATTGTCATTGGCTCATGAACATCGTTTGCCTCATACAACATCAAGCTGGAATGTAATACTCCCCACATCGCTGATCCCCATGAGAATAGGCAACCTACATTGATTGTTAGGAATAAAGAAATAACTTTCTTCGGACAAACTTGCTGAGCAAAGGGACAAGACTGTCAGGAATAGTACTAAGACAGAGAGGGAATTACTACTAGAGATGAGGATTAGTACTAAGAGGGAAAAAGATGTATTGTCAGGAATAGTACTAAGATAGAGAGGGAATTAGTAGTAGCGATGAGGATTAGTACTAAGAGGGAAAAGTTGTAGAACTCTCAAGAGAAGGAGAGAGAGAGAGAGTGTGTGTGTGTGAGAATGATGGTAACAAATGATATATTATATTATATGAAGAGAATATACAAGAATAACTACATCCTTTTCTAAGGATTTTGCCGCAACAAAAACCTCCTGAGATGTAAATGGTTGTAATAACTGAGAGGCCATTACATTTTTAACCTTCTGTTGAATAGTTGCAAGAACAACTTGTTTATTGTAAAAACTGTTTGTCGTAAAAGATTTAGCAGACAATAACTTATGATAATAATATGAGACTATACTTCGCATCTCAGAGACATTTGACGTATAGGATCCATCAAGCTGCTTCAAAGAAGTAATAGAAAGAGGTCTAATTTTCCGTTTAAACTGATTGAAGAATTCCTTATTGACCCGATCTTGCCTTTGCGATCAACGAGCAACATTACGACAGTAATAGAACATTGAGTGCGCTTCCTCTTTTTCCCTTAAACTGCTTTTTAATTGCTGCAAATCACAACATAGCATATATGAAGTTGGATAAATCTCCAACAATTGTTGTAATGCTGCAAGAGCACGACGTAGGTTGGCAAGTTTTGAATTGCAGTGACCAACAAACACGGAAACTATTTTTGTAGATAGAATCTTTGTATTGAGTATGGCATGAGTCATATTACTAAGTTACAACAATCATCTGAGAAATTGTAATTTGACCATATTTGAGTGATTGACATCCGATGACCAACATCAAATAACAATGCAAGAGGGATACACAATTGCTTAGAGTATCGCCTCTTAGTAAATGTAACATTTAACTTTAGAGGGTTGTGGTTAGAGATAGCTGATCCCGGAATAATTCCTATTGATTCACCTGTTTCCCAAAAAACACTACTAGCATAAAATCTATCTAGTCGAGACAAATTTGTAGCAACCAAACTCCCATATGATCTAGAAAACTGAAGGGATCCTTGTATATGTGAAAATGAATGCACCTTCCATAAATCCAGCAAACCATAGGCAAAACAAAAGTAGTCCCAACACTTAGCTTCCCATCCTGAAATTGTAATAGTTATACCTCCCATTCTGTCAACAACATCCTCGATCATGTTAAAGTCACCTCCCACCAACCAACAATCCGCTAAACTCGCATAATCCGAAAGGGATAGCCATAAATTTGCCCTTTTTGCCGCAGAATTAGGGGCATAGAGATTCATAAGGCCAACCTTTTGGGATCCTATTTTTACACCAAGGAATTGTGCCCGTTTATTCATAATAGTATTAGCTGACACGATGATAGATTGCAAATGTTGTTTAACAACAATGCATAATCCAGCCTAGTGGCCAGTGGGTCCAAAGGTAGGAATCCAGAAATGAGTCCCCGTCCTGGTAAAATAGATCCATACTTCCAAATCCTATCCATGCATAAGTGATGCTCTTGTAAAAAAAAGAATACAATAGTAGCTAATTAGTAACTTACTTAAATCCGAACGTAAGAGTTCTTTAAATCTGCGAAAAGCCTGACCACCCAGGCCTTGCACATTCTAGGAAAGAAGATGTAAGGTGTCCATCTTACATAGATTTTATTGGTATCCTTTTCTCAAGGAGAGCATCCTAACGGCCTTTCTGGGCACCCTCTTGAGCTCTTGTTGTCTTTTTAAAAGCACACAGTTCCCTGCATACTTATGCACGCTATGATCCTTAACCTGTTTTTGAAGGGTTTGAAGTGTCAGGGTATCCTGTGAAACTGTGAATTGAAATCCAGTACAAGGGAGTTTATCTACTCCTTGAGCCATTTCAACACCCATAATATTTGATTGACTAGAAATAGGTTTTCCTACAAGCTTATCAAAAGGAACCAAATTAATAGAGACATCGATTTATTGGTTTACTTTGATACCCATAACACTTGGAGGCCTTTCCACATGTGTAGTATCTTGAGCAAAAACAACTTTTCCTTTAAATTTTTCAGAAGAAGTCAAATTAACAGATGGTGTCAACTGCTAGTGCTGATTCTCAACCATTTTCAAGGGTGGTTGGCCTGCTACTAACATTAGGAAAGACTTAGGCAACTAAGTGGAAATCAAGTCTGTTTTTTGTGAGGAAAAACCCGAATTAAATCTCTGTTGGGAAAGATGGGATGATGACTGATCTGAAGTATTCACTTCGTGTGACCGATCCTCTTCTACATGGAGTAATACCTATTTTGTAAGGGGGGGAAATTCCTTTAAATTATTAATTGACACATGAGGAGACTTGTCATGAGATACATGTGAAGAGGTCTTCCTATGCCCTACCTCAGTCCAATCATCAGATCTAACCTTATACGGAACTATAGTTGTATTGGGTACATGCTTGACTGTGTCTTTATTAAATTTCGGGCAATGTTTTGCCAAATGGCCAAATCCAAAACAACGAAAACATTGATTTGGCAAACCCCTATACAAGATTTTCTGAGAATAAGATTCTTGCCCTGAGTTAAGTAAATTAGGCAACAAGATATTTGAGGGCAAATCTGTAGACTTAGAAATCAAAAGTTTTGTAGATGTAGCTCCCATATACCTATCCTCGATCTAACGAGGCTTATCATAAGTTTCCAAGACTTTACCAATAGTGTTGGTAATTAGATGCAAAAAAGGCACCCATTCTTTACATAAATTGGAAAACACTGCCACACATGTATGATATGAATCTAAATCATGAAGTACCTGATTTGCGGAAAAGTTGTGAATACACTTGTGGAATAAAACCCATCCTCCCTTGACTGCCACTGTTTTCTTCGCTAGTAAGATCAGTACCATTCGTTTGAGCTTAAACTCCACGTGATAATAGTTCCAAGCATTTGGACATCCGTGATGTGGTCAACATCTTGTTTCAAAGCGGCTTGCAACAGTAAACGAAGATGAGCACGCCGAGGACGAATGCCCAAAACCTACACACTGATAGTCCTCTTCTCTAGACGCTGAATCTCTCTTACGATATGTGCTCGATCTTGTTCTGACAACAGAAGCTCTACTATGTTGTTTGAAATAGGTGTGATATCTGGGTTAGCTACACAGGAGCCCCGATTAGACTATTCGCGATGGCGCAACAATTGCTCCTGGTTCTTTGTTGCATTGAGGAAGACCGGGGTTATGGAGGAGGTTGAGAGTCTGATCACGACAATTGGATTGGTTATAGTAGGTAGGCTGAAGGGGACAAACAGTTTTTTCGCAGCTATTGTGGGAGAACCATCGCCTATAGTAGGTTGGACGACAGGTTGGGCAATGGCGGCAAGTTGGGTGGCAGCAGGCTGAGTGGCGGAAGGCTGAGTAGTGGTAGGCTGGGTGGTGATAGGCGATATGGTGGTCTTCATCGTGCAGGCTCTTTCTCTGTTCAACTCATGGTATATTGTGCTATCAACTACTTTGATTCAAATCCTAACTTCCATGTTTTTGATGCATCATAAATTACTTTTATAGACTATATGGATGGTGCATTAACCCGTACTTCATGTTCTTTAGCAAGTTGACACTATCATCACAAATGCAACTTGTATGGGACGAGAAGACGATGAAGGAATAACGGGAAAACCTAAACAAGGACTTTGCCATTAACACAACTACCCACAACCTTCAACTTCAACAAGTGTTGAATGACATTCAACAAAAGGGTGGTGTGTCCATCAACAACCAATCCGTAAAGTCGAGTTGTTACATGATGCTCTTGCCTCCATCAATGTGTGGGTTGATGAGGATTGCCTCTCATGACGATTTTGCCCATTCATGATTGCTATCCTCACTAGAAAAAAGACTTCATCATTCTTAGGCCTCCTTAAAATGTTTTTGGTAGAGGAAAATTGTGTTGACATTGAAGAGCTTAACTTCTGAAAACCAAATATTCCACACACACACACACACACACACACACACACACACACATTCACTCACTCAAAAGGCAGTTGCAACTTGCAACCATGGAAGAGGATAAAGATTGGTTGTGGAATTCTGATATGATTTGAAGGCTATCGAGACAATAATTGGGGCTAGTAGTTAGATGGATTGATGATATCATGGGCTCCACTTTCTCCTCGGGAAGAAGTGACGTTGTTTCTTGGACCACACCAAATTTGGCTCTCTCTAGCAGAAAGGCATTGTTTTGGGGCATTTGTTCACGCGAATTCTCAAGAACTTTAGCATCCAATCAAAGGCTTGCATGAATCGATAATGAAAATATTAAAAACATAACACTAAAACAAAAGAAAATGTTCGATGTACACATTACCACTAGAGAGAGGAAAGTGCTTGGAGATGTCGATCTCCAAAACATCCAGACTAATTGAAAAATGTTTGATATATTTACAAAGCACTTGGAGTAGACATGATTGAACAATTTTCAATAATGCTAATTGCCTATGTCAGCTTGACCCCCCGAGCTTGAGGTAGTTGAACTTGAAGACTCTTGTTGAGATAATGAGCTCGACACACATTCCTTGGGGAGTATGTAGATGTTAAAGTTTTGAACATGAGATAATTGAATGAGGTGATTATTTATATTTCTCACTCACTCACTTATATTTACTAGATTGATCCTAACTTCTATGTGTACTTGCATAGAAGTATTGTATAAATCAAGGCCCCCCTTGTACAAAGTATTGATTAAAATTTGATTAGTAGCGTTTTTTTATAGTTTTATGTCTCTCTCTCTCTCATACACAACTCAACACATGGCACATCTATCTATTCTAATGCATGAGATTCTCTAAATATTCACATATGCTATGGTAACAAGTATGTGCCATGAGTTTCAACATTGTATATCTTTTTCCATAATTACTATTGATCCACACACCAATTTTCTTACCCCTGCTTAGACTATCAGAAGGTTTCTTCTCTTTATGTTTATGTTGATGGCTATACCAATAACAAAATAGTCCCTACTAGTATCGCACTACATTGAATCTATGCATTGAATGCTTCTACCTTACTTGGGTAGCAAATGACATTGTTTACAAATAGGAGGTCACTAACAAAGAAAGCAACTAAGATAATAATAGAAGATGAAAGCGTTGCACATAATAAAATAAGCTAAACTTCACTTCACTATATTACCATTCCCCTTCAAAATGCATATAGCAATCAATAGGCTATGGTTCGGTTTGAATCAAACCGAATTGCAAAACCATGGCTTAATGGTTTAAATGGTTAGGTTTAGGTTTTTGTAAACGGATTGGTTTTGGTTCGGTTCAAGCCTTTATCGGTTTAACAATTTGATTGTTTAGTATTGACACTTGATAATTTGTTAAGATATTTTTTTGAACATTTTAGCCCTAATTTTGATATTTTAAGAAATATCTTTAAATTTTGAACAATTCAAATATGAAATATTGAAAATTTTAAAATCTTTAAAATTAAAGTGTGAAAATTTGAAATTTGACCTAACTTTAATTCCAAAATTGAATTGCTAATGGTTTAACGGTTTAAAAGTCTCTAACCATTTGGTTTGAGCTTAATTTTTTTGTAACAATTCCGTTTTAAACGGTTTGAGTTTGACACTCTCGAACCAAACTAAACCATTGCCGATTGCTAATACATGGTTTATTTAGATTAGGTTGGTGGATTCCCCCAACAACCTTATTACAAGGTTATTGACTTGCTCAAGAATTAACTTTCTTACCTAGGCACTTACTACCCTTAATCTATTTACACTTTTGGCATGCAATTGAGTCCTTCAATTGTCCTTTGCTCATTGGATGACCAACATCCTTACATGCTTGATTGCTAAAGCCATTTGTGTTGTCATATAATAAATTTGGCAATCATTGATTGGGAAAATATTGTTACACTTTTGGTGGGCTTTCACTCACGGAGCTAATGCTTTACTCAACAAATGTGTTAGTTAATCTTACAACAACATGGAGGGTCTAAGTAGCATTACGATCCTCACTATCGGAATAGAGGCACCAAGGTTTTTCGCATTGTCATGTTGTTTTAATACATACACTAATTTTAGATGGAAAAAGAAAGAGTTAATAACGGAGGTATAATTGGGACTAGCCCAAGTTGGTCATTGTTGGGCATTATCAAAGACCATATTGTATGATATGTATTTGTTCCTCTGTGAATTGTTTTTAGTCATTTGGTTATCGATGTATATCTATATTAAATTATGTTGTGATGTGATAATCTTTAAGTTCATCTTTTTGAGCACCCTCTCTCAAGGTGACAATGACTCACAATGTTAGAATAAACAAAACAATTGAGAGGTAACAATATGTATGCCATGTGACATTGGCTATGTTGAGAAGACATCATTAATGTGACAAAATGTTTTCTAGTTGAGACTGAATATACATTTAATTGTGAGGATTGCATACACTCATAAAACAGAATATTTAATATTAACCCACGATGCTCCATACAAAATTGGTTTAAATAACAATTCTTATTATTTCACACTCCAACGCTACAAACTGGTTTAAGGAACCATTATTTGTCTCATTTTCAAGCTTTTGAGGCAAACTTTGTGCATTTCTTGAGTCTGTCGGCATTCACATAAGATAGAACTATTGTGTCCCTATAGGGGTTTGTATATAATACTCTCAACTGTAAAATTTTATAACTAATGGAAGGAGTTTTTTTGGAAAAAAAAAGATTTCTGCATTTCTCAATTTTATGAATTCCTAAATATTTAATGCATTCATAAACAAAAGGCTATGCATTAGAATGTAGCCACTGGCTACCATATAATACTTCGTTTTTCTTATAGTTATGAATAATACTTGCTAGAGTTGTGTCCTATCTTCTTTATATATAAGATGTATGGTACACCTCTATATCCTTGGTCAAATTATTTGTATGCATGATCGTGCACTTAAGTTCTATATTGACCTTTGATAATTCTAGCTAGATCTTAAAATGCAGCAATCATGTATAATGGAACACATATGCTTTCTTCGGTATCAAATCATGCCTTGAGTAATTCTCCACTAAAGTTTTTTTATTGGACTATAATTCTCTCTCTCTCTCTCTCTCTTTCTCTAAAGTTTATTAAAAATCATAGGGATGCACTACACGCTATCTATTAAAAGGAAGAATAACAATTTACTCAATGAAGAAGCTCACGTTGAGTTTTTAAAAAGGTTGGAGGAGATTCAATGCTTCATTTTCATGCGGTGTTTCTTGAGTAGTAGCAATTGTTATACATCTTAGAATACAAGAACAAAAAGTATAGTTAAAAGATATGAGGGTACATGCAGAATAACATGCGATCACCTTGAGATATATCCACATTCTTACAATCTTACACCATTACAATATAGAGATCATCAACTTCCTAGTAAAGGAGAGATTATGGAGTCTCTTAAGAAGAAACATTCCTTAGATGATTGTGGAGTGCCAAGCTTTGCTAAACCATGGATACAGTTAGGCAAAAGAGCGAGAAACTCGGCACATGCTAGCTGTAGAGCTCATGGAGACGTGCATAAAACATAAGATGAGAGAAATTAAGGGTACTATATTGTCGACATCCATCTATCCATCAAAAACCCTCCAAGATGTGAAAGAGAAAGTCAACAATAGTGTTGTCAATCGTACTGAGCAAAACATTTACCATCTCATAGGTTTGTTTTCATAATGCCACCATAGCCTTTATCTAGTATTCTAAGGTACGTAAATAATAGTTTGTTGTTCCATCATAATTACTATCGATGCATATTGTCCAATGCACAATAGTTGCAATCTTTATTCATACCAATTCATCTGCTTTATAAATGCTTAAAAATTCTTCCCAATTCAATCAATTGTTCATTTTTTATTCCTCTTGCAGATCAATATAAACAATTCTTTTTGGATAAAAGCACAATTCCATAATCCAAACAATCCCAATATAAACTTTGGGCTTAACCGATATGTTGGTGACAAATACATGCCAATATACACTCATGTCTTATAGTCGATAACATAAAATAGTGGAATCTTTTAGAATATGCACTCAATAATATTGTGTTAAAAAAGTATGAAGCATATATTGATCAAGTACAAGGATTTATATATGCTTTCACTTATCTATGTATGTTATGTTAACATCTCCATTACTTTGTCCAATCAATCTAAGAAAATTTCTCTTAATCCTCTTAGTTCATCGATATCATTTTGTCTTGTTTTGTTGCTTGTGGTATTAGCACCAATTAAGTCATATATATGAATGTATGGAATATCTAACCCATTTTTCCTCAGAGTGTTTCCTAGTGAATAAAATACAATACATGATTATTTATATATTACTAAAGTTCAATATTAACTCTAGAAAAAGCATATGAAAAAACTCAGATCACCTTGGTCATTAAAAGAGGATAATAACATTTGTTTGATGTAAAGTTCTAATTATTTCATATAAGTTATGAACATTTGGTCGACATTATCTTGATGCTATTTGGTTTGAAGAATTGAATACATTCTTATTGCGAGATAATTTACTTTGTTCATTGGTTCGTTTGATGGTTTCTAGACATGAATATTTCTTAAACTTGGTTCAAAAACTTTACCTCCCAAACACTCGATAAGATTTAAACCAATTATGATTATCCTCACTAATAAATGGCAATCTATGCATGATGGATACTGTGATTAAAGCACTAATAATTTCTTTATTAGATAATCTCTTGTCCTCAAAGACAAACCGCCTCATGCATGTGCAATTTTATTTATAAATTCTATTTTAGTTTTTTACAATTGAGAAATTACAAAATCACCCTATTTTAATTTCAACTCCCCCTTTGATATAATTACGTTTGTGTCTTGAGTGATCTTGAAGGTAGCATTGATCCTTTAGGATGCTGTATCTTGGGATTCTGAACTCCGATTCACAAATCGAAAATTCCTACATGCTCCTTGTTGCAAGGTCCAAATAGAAAATGTACTTCTAAATATTTTTAAGCTCATTTAGATATCTTGAAGCCTCAACTTCACGACATCACTTCCACGGGTTTGGGTTGGGATGGTCTCAACATACTTGTATAAGACAAGTACGTAGAGATGTCCGTGGTATCGTTTAGTGTATGAGAGAAGGTATTGGTAAACATGCACGATAGTATCGATCATGGAAAGCCATGCCTTCTTGGACAGACTCTCGAAAGTGACTTACAACCCTAGTTCATAATATTCGTGTACGTCCAATTTAGTAGATGTATGCGAACATTTGCATAAGTTTGCGTATGATACGTGGTATTTGTTTCCTTTAGGGTTTTCTTTTTTTGATATACGCGCGGTGCATTGAAATTTGAGAAGGACAAAACGAACAAGGGACGCAACCTCCACTTGGGGCTCTCCATTGGACATCCTGATTCCTCACAATCACCCTCCATCCATCCTCACTCTCTGCCCTCCATCCCGATTCCTTGCAATCACCCTCCATCCATCCTCACCTGCTTGTGGCCTTAACGATTTGTCTTGTCTGATTCTTCTTTAAAGGTACTTACAGTTACTTGTAGTCCCATATATCTCAAATTTTGCTTATGCTTGGCTCTTTCTATCTCAGATTCTCAAGGTAGTAGGCTTGCATGTAGGCTGATGTAGAATTCTAATATTTAGACATAATGTTGAAGACTAAGTGTGTGATTCCCTAAGATCGTGAGTTAAAGTCTTCAATAATGGGTTTGATTTGCTTTCATTGTAAAATTATTTCATAAAACTCACTCGAAACAATGCAAACTATTGATTTGAATACAACAGTCTTACGTTTCTCTCTTCTTTCATAAGGAAGAGAGTTATTGATTTATTATTGAATAAGAGGGCCACAAAGCTAAGCTAATGAATTTTTGGTATCTACGCATATAACATTTGTTTGATCATCTCTACCAAGTATATCCAAATTAATAATTAGTGTCACATTTTGAAATTGATGCTATCATTGAGTACTTCTACCTTGGGAGGAGAAAGGTTAATGTGACACCAATTATTAATTTGGATATACTTGGTAGAGATGATCAAACAAACGCTATGGACAAATACATTGTTTCTTAATTGCATGATTGTATTTACTTGTTAGAATGCTAATTGTTAGAATGCTTGGTTCTTTCTATCTCAAGGTAGTAGGCTTGCTTGTTATAGGCTAATATATGCAAAGGGAATCCAATTTGGGGTCAAAATACATCATATATGCTATTGAAAATTTGAATGTGCATTGTGTATTTTTCTTATGTTTTGTTTTATTTTCACATCAATGTGATTGTATTTTTATGAAATCACTTCCTAAATTGCAAATTTATACATCAATGTGATTGTAGTATGTTTTGTTTTATTTTCACACCAATGTGATTGTATTTTTATGAAATCACTTCCTAAATTGCAAATGTATACATCAATGTGATTGTAGTATAGGTAAGCAAAAGAGTTTTTTATGGGATCATGTTATTGTGGTGAAAAGAAATGACAAAGGAATGCATGTAAATGAATGCAAACATTGCAAGCATGTATTTGTTGGTGATCCACACAGAATTAAAGCACACATATTGGGGTTTAAAGGTCAATGTGTTGATAAATGCCGCAATGTGATTGGACCAATAAAAGATCAGATAAGAAAATTGATATCATATGTTGATGGTCATTGTTGAACGAGCAAGCTCAACTTGGGTCGGATCGGTTGAAGAAGCCGAGAGCCGAATCAGATAGAGACTGATCGGCTAGGCTTGAATCGACTGAATAAACTGAAAGCCGAATCGGCTGGTCATTAGGGGCCTTTATTCCTACTTTAGTAAATAGGAATATTATAGGCAGAGTCAGGCTCATTCATGAGCATAAAAGTACTGATAGTACTCGTGTCAACCCGCTGTTAGGGCTTGTATAAAAGTGCTCAATGAGCACAATCATATGTACAAAGCATTATTATTTTGAATACATTCCTGTTGTTTGCTCACACACACACACTCTCTCTCATTGTGTATCTCCATTCTCTGTGTTTACCTAATTGTTGTCTATTATTCGGCGTAACTAACTATATTGTTAACTCTCAAGCTTCCGCACATATTCTTTTTCATGGTAGTAGATGCGAGGGTTGAGAATCTTCTGTAGCCAATCGAAAAGCAAAGACTACATAGAGACATTTCTTTCTTCCGGAGCAACAAGAACATGGACAAAGGAATGGGCAACTTGCTTCCAATGGAGAAGCTCGACAGAAGCAACTACGCATCTTGGACATACAAGAGTACTGGCTTGGACACAGATACTGGAGTTATGTCAAATGAGCGAACAAAGTACCACTAGAGCCGACACAGAGAGACTTCCCATCTTGGGAGCAAGCAACAAGCTAAGTCTTGTACTGCCTTGCCTCTTGTGTCCATGACCAGATGCTTGGGTAAATAAGATACGTGAAGTCGCGGAAGAATGCTTGGGGGAACATGAAGAGGGTATTGACCGCCAACACCACAACCCGTAAGTTACAACTCAAACATGAGCTGAACAACATCTGACAAGGAGGTATGTTGGTAACTGACTACACCATAAAGATCAAGGAGATCTGTGATGCACTTGGGTCCATCAGTGTTACTGTGGACGAAGACGAGATGGTGCAAATATGCCTCGATGGGTTAGCTCAGAAATACGGGCTGATTCGAATAATTATCTGCATAAGAGAGAATACTCCTTCATTTTTAGACTTATTGTCGATGGTCCTTGTAGAGGGGAACCACATTGGTGTGTCAATTAATATGCACGCCAAAAATAAGATGTTGTACATGGATGTGGATCAGCCCTGTGGCCATGGTGGACAAGGTGGGTCGGCACGCATTGGAGGCATCTGACAAGAGCAGAAAAGATGGCACAGAGGTGGTGTTGATAACAGTTCTGGACCCTCTACGAGCAGGGGGAGTCAAGGTGGAGCCCAAAGTCGGCAAGGAAAGGTTGCAACGGATTGTTGGTACTATGGACGAAAGGGCCATAGAGAGAGTGAGTGTTGGAAGAAGCGAGCTGATTCGGACCTATCTAGATTGAGCCGAGGGGACAAAGATAGGCGTTAAAGATCGCATTATGCTGAAGGTTCAGGGTGAGCCAGATAGGACCTTGCCTTTGTAATGAAGCACAAAGCCAACTTGATGGCGATGAGCAACTCAAAATTGAAGGAGGTGTGGTTTGTCGACTTCGGCACATCAAACCACATGATGAACCTTGAAGAATGGTTCTCCTATCTCGAGAAGCTGGAACAACCAGGGGTCATCGAAACCGGTGACGACACCCCTCACCCCATTGAACATATCAGAGATGTCCCCCTAAGCCATGTCGGCCAGAGAGGAATCATGAATAATGTCTTGCATGTGCCGACAATCACCAAGAATTTGGTGTCGGTTGGACAAATTGTCGACCAAGGCATGCAAGATCGATTTACACACCTCGGATGCGTCATCGAAGAAGAAGGCAAGATCATCGCGCAAGGGCACAAGGAGGATGTTTATCCTTGAAACGAACGACTTCGACACCGCTATGTTTGCTAGAGGGCAGAAAGTCGAATAAGATATCAACCTGTGGCACAAGTGGTTCAACCACATCAACTTCTCACGGCTTCGAGATATGCAAACAAATAACATTGTTTTTGGTCTACCCAAATTTAGTGGTTGGAACAGCCAAGTCTACGAAGCCTATCAACTTGGGAAGCATCACCAACTTCCATTCCCCAATGTGCACAATCGGAGCCGTAACAAGATCGATTTAATCCATTCAGATGTGTGAGGGCCGGCGTAGAACGTGAGTATCGGTGGGAGTCATTACTCTGTAACCCTCATCGATGACTGCATTCGGCACACCTAGGCATGCTTGGTCGAGAAGAACAACGAAGTCTTCTCCTGTTTCTTGAAGGTGAAGAGCCTTGCCAAATGGGACACATGCCGGAAAATCAAGTGCCTCAAGTCTAATGGCAGAAAAGAGTACTTTTCTGACCCGTTCTCAAGCTATCCGCAGAAGGAGGGAATCTAATGCGAGTTCTCTTGTAGATACACATCGTAGTAGAACGGTGTGGCTGAACGGAAGAATCGGATAGTAGAGGAAGTGGCACGGGCAATGCTTGAGGCGAAGCACATGCCAAAGTTTTACTGGGCCGAAGCGGTAAGGATGGCCGTTTACCTGTAGAGACATCTGCAGTTGGAGGAAACGTATCGCCACACGAGTTGTACTTTGGGAAGAAGCCGAACTTGGCACACTTGAGGGTGTTTGGCAACATAGCATATATGCATGTGACGAAGGAGAAGCGGAGGAAGCTAGACGCCAAAGCCAAGAAGTGTATCTTGGTCGGCCACTCGGACGAGCAGAAGGGTTATAAGTGTTATAACCCTTGATCAAAACAGGTCTAAGTTAGCCGAGATGTCGTATTCGACAAGTTGGCTTCATGGTACTTGCCTCCACGTCCAACCCCCATCAACTCCATTCTAAATTATGACGATGATGCTAGTGAGGCCAATCCTCTGCTTGAGGAGGATATCAATGCTCTTGAGGAGAGTCCAATTTCATTTTGGCTAAGTGGGCTAAATGAGAGGCTGACTTAGAACGACCAGTCAGATGATGAGCCGGCGAGTAGCGAAGACTCGGCCGTGCAGTCCCCGCGTAAGAAGCCGAGGAGACGGCTTACGCACAAGGAGAAGGGGAAGATGAAGATTCTGGAGTATGGCATAGAGGCCAATGCATCGAATAAGAATGAATCCGATGATGGACCTCTGGAGATGAGGTCAGACTCGGCCAAGAGGGCCCTGAAATCGGCGAACCAAAGGTTGCGCAGATCAACCCATTAGAAAAACCCCGTAACCGGTATGGATACAATGACTACACGGCGCATCACTATGCGTATATGGAGAAGGTGGCGGATGTGCATGAGCCAGAGAGCTATGTAGAGGTTGTGAAGGACACAAATAGGCTTGCCACTAGCAGAAAACGAGACGTGGGATTTGGTTGATTCCCCCAAGGGCGTGACGTTGATCAGATGCAGGTGGGTGTACAAGGTAAAGTACAATGCCAATGGCTCCATCAACCAATACAAGCCCGATTGGTGGCCAAGGGCTACGCGTAACAACATGACATTGATTACGATGAGGCATTTGCATCGGTCGCAAAGATGACGATCGTCCGTGTGTTGTTGACGGTAGTGGCGGCAAAGGGATGGCATATGCATTAGATGGACGTGAACAACGCGTTCTCGCAAGGAGAACTTGAGGAACAAGTATACATGGTGTAGCCTCCCAAATTTCAACCCGGATTGAACCCGAACTGAAGAAGTCCCTCTACGGACTTAAGCAAGCTCTGCATGCTTGGAATGCGAAGATCACGCAGAGGTTGCGTAGGATGGGGTTTACTATGTTGAAATCAGAATCTTCACTTTTCATTTGGCGAGGTGTGAATGGGTCGATAAGCATTCTGCTTTATGTTGATGATCTAGTCATTTTTGGTGCTGACTTGGAGGAAATCGGTTGCATCAAGTCCCAGCTTGCCGCATCATTCGACATGAAGGATATGGGGTACCTTCATTACTTCCTCGGGATCAAAGTGATCCACACCCCAGAGGGCATACTAATCAGTCAAAGACATTATGTTTTTGTTGGGATCATGACCGACCACTACCGGTTGCTCTTATATGTATTTGGGTGCAAAGATAGAGATAAATGTGCATAGACACACATAAAACTAAATAGATATAGAGACACAAATATTTACATGGAAAATACGAAACGGAAAAAAACCACGTGGAGTCCACAAACTTCAAACAGATCACTATTATAGGAGGAGTACAATGAGAAGCTCCAAGGCAACAACCTTAAGCTCTCCTTCATCAGACTGGCGGCCGTAGAGTTACTCACTAACTCTCACTCTCTCATAGTTACATAGGCAACAACCTTCTCTAACAATGTAACAACTGATAATGATACATAATTCCTCAAACATAAAGTTTTCCCTAGTTGTATTTATACTTATACAACTTTCTGTCTATTTACAGATATGGCCCACATGTGGCACATTTAGACTATTTACAAATATAGTCTCCCGAATCGGTTATATAATTGATCTTCGATTTTGATTTTGATTTCGGCCTCGGTCGAATTACCCATGTTTCTTCGATTTAGTTCATTCTCTTTTTCCCATCCGGAGGGACCTGTTTTCCCAACAATTTTGAGTATGCTCTTCAAGTTCGGCATGGTGGATTGTAAATTTGTTGCAACTCCTCTTGACAGGAATCCGGAATGACATGTAATCCGACTCGGTTCTGACAGATAGTCGGAAGCCTTATATATTTGACCATCACCTAACAAGACCTCAACTCTCCAGTCGTCTGATAAATCAGTTTATGTCGCAGCCGAAGAACGAACACCTTCAGTGCGCACATCGAATCTTGCGATATGTGAGCGACACGAAGGACATGGTGTTGCTAGATCAGACTAGTGTAATTAGACAGTTAGTCAGCTACACAGATGCCGATTGGGCCGGAAATGTTGGTGAATGTAGGTCTATATCAAGGTTTGCATTCTCACTTGGAGACGCTGCGATTGCTTGGAGAAGCAAGAAGCAATTGACAGTAACACTATTGTTGAGCGGCAAGCTCCACCGGATCCGGATCGGCTGAATAAGCCTGAGCCGGATCGGCATCCAGAAGGGTGAACCGGTGAGCAAGTGAGCCAGTGAGCTGGGGAGCCGGTTAGCTGGATCAAGTAGTAACCGGAAGCCCAGTAGCAGCTAGTCTACTAGGGAGTTAATATCTCGTAGTTAGTGTCAGACGCTTGTGTGAGCATTGAAGTACACCGTACTTCTGTCAGTCCAGATGGACTTGTATAAAAGTGTTCACTGAACACATACGATGTACAGACTGAGTAGTATTTTTTGAATTGAGTTTCTGTGTGCTCTCTCTCTGTTTTTGTCTCTCCCGCGTACTGTTAAGATCTCCATTAAACATGTTTTCTGCTTTCTATATTCTATTGCTTCCGCAAGCTATTTGTTTCTACATGGTATCAAAGCGCGAGGGTTGAGAACCTCTGCAGCCAACATTTGCTTTCGCAAGAAGAAAACCTAACCTTTGTAAAGAACAAAAAAAAAAAAACAAATGGATAGAGGAATGACTAGCTCGCTCCCGGTGGAGAAGCTCGATAGATCCAACTACGCATCTTGGTCATACAAGATGCACCAGTACCTGCTTGGGCATGGTTACTGGAGTTATGTTGATGGAGCTAACGACATAGCACCTCATGCGGCACACAAGGACTTCCCGGTGTGGGAACAATCGGCAAGCAGAGTGATGTACTGCTTTGCGTCCAATGTCGGAGACCAGCTGTTGAGCCATGTCCGAGATGCCAAGACGCCGAAAGAGGCTTGGGGAAACTTGCAGAAGGTGTTCGCCGCAAGCACTACAACTTGGAAACTGCAACTCCGATAGGAGTTGAGCAATGTCCAGCAGAAGGACATGTTGGTGGCTGATTACACGGCCCGAATCAAAGAGATATGTGACTCGCTTGCCTCTATCAACGTCACAGTAGAGGAAGACGAGATGGTACAGGTCTGTCTTGGGGGCCTAGCGTCTAAGTTCTGAGCTTTCCGGACAGCAATATGTACGAGGGAGAATACACCGTCATTTTTCGACTTACAGTCGATGCTCCTTGTAGAGGAGAACCACGCCGGTGCGTCAACAAGTGCACCCACCGACAACCGGATGCTGTACACAGAGGCGGATCGGCCCCGTGGGTGTGGTGGACGAGGCGGGTCGACACGCAATGGAAGCAGCCTGCAAGGGCAAGACCGACGACACAGAGACCGTGCTGACAATAGTTCCGGGACCTTCACAACCAGGGGGAGTCAAGGTGGCGCTGGAGGCCGACAAGACAAATCCGCCACAGAATGCTGGTACTGTGGCAAAAAGGGCCACAGAGAAAGCGAGTGCTGGAAGAAGCGCACCGATTCAGACAGATCTGGATCCAGCAAAACCGGTCTGGAGAACCGGCAAACCTCGCACTACGCGCAAGGATCGAAAGGATCCGGAACCGGGAAGACTGGTAAGGGGCCTACCATGGTGATGAAGCACGAGGCAAATTCGATGAAGAAGACCACTTCCAAATCGGAGGAAGTGTGGTACGTTGATTCCAGTGCATCAAATCACATGATGAACCACAAAGAGTGGTTCTCCTTCTTGGAGAAACCGGAACAACCGAGAGTTGTTGAAATCGGAGACGACACTCCTCACCCAATCGTGCATATTGGTGAAGTCCCTTTGAGCCATGTCGGACAGAGGGGGAAGCTGATGAACGTTTTACACGTTCCGACTATCACGAAGAACCTGGTGTCGGTCGGACAGATCGTCGACCAGGGATTGCAGGTGCGGTTTACGCACCTCGGGTGCTTCATCGAGGAGGAGGGCCAGATTATTGCGCAAGGGCGCAAAGACGGGAGGATGTTCATCCTCGACACCAATGACGTCGACACTGCTTTGTTCGCCAAAGGATAGAAGATTGAATCAGACATCGATCTCTGGCACAAGCGGATTGGCCACGTCAATTACCGGAGGCTTCAAGTCTTGCAAAAGAAACAAGTTGTTTTCGGTTTGCCGAAGTTCAGTGGCCGGAAAGCCCAAGTATGTGAAGCCTGCCAACTCGGGAAGCAACACCGGCTTCCATTCCCCACCAAACGAAACCGTAGCCGTAACAAGCTCGACCTTATTCATTTGGATGTATGGGGACCAACATAGAACGTGAGTCTTGGCGGGAGTCGATACTTCATCTCCTTCATCGACAACTATAGCCGGCACACATGGATCTACCTCATTGAGCGGAAGAGCGAAGTCTTCGACTGTTTCCGGAACCTCCAAAGCATGGTGGAACGGGAATCAGAGAGGAAGATCAAGTGCCTGCGGTCAGATGACGGAAAATAATATTTTTCTGGCCAATTCAACAGTTATCTGTAGCAAACAGGAATTCAGAGAGAGTTTAGCTACAAATACACACCGGAGCAAAACGGTTTGGCCGAAAGGAAGAACTAGTCGCTTGTTGACGTGGCAAGGGCAATGCTGGAAGAGAAGAGCATGCCTCATTTCTACTGGGCGGAGGCGGTCCGGATGACCGTCTACATCCAAAACCGGATTGGTGACAAGGTGTCCGCGCATGAGCTGTATTTCGCATGCAAGCCAAATTTGAGATACCTTCGGATTTTCGGTAGCATAGCATATGTGCATGTGCCGGATGAGAAGCAGAGGAAGCTGGATGCAAAATCGGAGAAGTGCATCCTCGTCGGCTACTCACATGAGCAAAAGGGGTATAAGTGTTATAACCCCCGGACGAAGTAGGTCCAAGTTAGCCGTGATGTTGAGTTTGATGAGACGGCATCATGGTATGCCCTACTGGCTCCGACTTCCGACCCCGACCCGATATCGGAGGATGAGGCTAGTGAGCCTGAACCGGTCCAGATAGAAGATGATGAATCCGGGACTCAAGAAGAGAGTTCGGAATCGTTTCGTTTGAGTGGGCTGAATGAGAGACTAGGTCAATCCGACAAGTCAGAAGAGGAACCAACGAGTAGTGTAGACTCTACCGTGCTCTCCCCGCGCAAGGAACCGAGGAGATGGTTCACGCGCAAAGAGAAGGGGAAGAAGAAGATGCCGGATTATGAAACCGGTAATGATGAGTCGGATCAGAGCGGATCCGACTCCGGAAAGGAAAATGACGGCTCTTCGGCACCGAAGACTGAACCGGCCAAGAAGGGCCTCAAACCGGGTAACGGTGGGTTACGCCGGTCAACCCGCCACAAGGAACTTGTTAAGCGGTACGGGTACAATGAGTACATGGCGCATCACTATGCGTACATGACCCAGGTGGCGGAAGTGCGTGAGCTGGAGAGCTACGTAGAAGCGGCAAGGGATGCAAATTGGCGTGCCGCTATGGAGGAAGAGATGCAGGCACTTGATGCCAACGATACATGGGACCTGGTTAACCCTCCCTGTCACAGTAAACCGATCGGATGCAAGTGGGTGTACAAGGTAAAGTACAATGCCGACGGTTCAGTTAACCGGTACAAGGCTCGATTAGTGGCAAAGGGATACACACAAACCCACGGAATCGACTACGATGAGACCTTCGCTCCGGTAGCGAAGATGACGATGGTTCGTGTGGTGCTGGCGGTTGCTGCGGCAAGGGAGTGGCATCTTCACCAGATGGATGTGAAGAATGCATTTCTTCAAGACGATCTAGAAGAAGAGGTCTTTATGACCTAACCGCCCGGTTTTCAGTCGGAGATGAACAAGTCGGCTGTATGTCGGCTGAAGAAGTCACTTTATGGCCTGAAGCAAGCCCCTCGAGCTTGGAATGCAAAGATTACGCACCTAAACTCGAACTCGATGAAATCAGCCGACTCAAGTCCCAGCTGTCGGACGCATTTGAGATGAAGGACCTGGGGGACCTTCAATATTTCCTTGGGATCGAGGTGATCCGAACCCCCGACGGCATATTGCTCTCACAAAGACACTATGTGTTGAATATGCTGTACAAGTTCGGCATGACGGAATGTCGCCCTATTTCTACACCCTTGGACCGGAAATAGAAGCTTTGTCCCAACTCCCGACTGGCCTGCGATGAGAAACGGTTTCGACAAATTGTCGGAAGCCTTATATATTTGACCATCACCCGACCCGACATCACCTATCCGGTCGGTGATTAGTCAATTCATACAGAAGCCGACCGTCGAGCATCTTCAGTGCGCGCACCGAATAGTGCGGTATGTGAGCTGGCCGGGGACAGTTATACCGGCGAGGTATGACCGAAGAGCTAGTCAGCTACACGGATGCCGATTGGGCCGACGAT
This sequence comes from Azolla caroliniana, assembly GCF_043228905.1. Lineage (NCBI taxonomy): Eukaryota > Viridiplantae > Streptophyta > Polypodiopsida > Salviniales > Salviniaceae > Azolla > Azolla caroliniana. Next base: position 15,198,930 of record NW_028230452.1, read on the forward strand.
GCATCAGATCGCCGTTCCACTTCCGGCTACATGTTTTCCCTAGGTAGTGCGGCTATTGCGTGGAGCAGCAAAAAGCAGCCAACAGTGGCTCTGTCGAGCACCGAGGCTGAATACCGGGGCGCTACCATTGCCACCTATGAAGCGATTTGGCTTCGGCGACTACTGCAAGACCTGCGGATCGAGGTGCCGACCCCGATCTTGATCTTTTGTGACAACATAAGCAGCATGCAGTTCGCCAAGAACCCCGTATTCCATGCTCGCACAAAGCACATCGAAGTGCACTACCACTTCGTGCGTGAGCGTGTCCTGAGCGGTGAAGTTGAACTTCGGTATGTTCATACGGATCGGCAAGTTGCCGACATCTTCACCAAACCACTCGGATCGGACAAGTTGCAACACTTCACCGAAATGCTTGGTGTTTAGCATCTCGACGTGCCACACTTGAGGGGGAGAATGGACAAAGACACCACCGGAACAGGCAAAGGCAAAGAGACCGCCGATTGCGCCGGTGGGGGAAGAACCAACAAGGGGAGAGATAGGAAGAAGAAAGGAGCTTAGTCGACAAAGGAAGTTGACACATCCGAACAAGTCGGAACAAGTCGGAACAAGCGGCAACGAAGGCAGAGTCAAGAAGGATAGAGCCGACCGGAAGAAGAAGGCCAAGACCCGGACATGGTCCGATGTGGTGAAGGGCCTAGAACCAGAAGACTAATCGGGAGCAACTGATTCGGACAAGAGCTGGAACGAATCGGAGACAACCGATTCGGTTCTATAGAAGGATTCAGAAGAACCGGATCAATTCATGGCCAAGAGGACAAGAAGGCAGCAAAAGTCGACGCCAACACGAAGGTATCGGCGAATCGGCAAAAGCGAAAGTCACAACAACGAGGGAGCTGAATTGGGCCTATTGAGCAGACAAGCCGACCAAGGAAGTCAAGGTGCGCAGGAATAGAAGGGTCGCGGCAAACGGGACCGAACCGGACGAGGAGCGCGAGCGAGGCGGAGTGACGCCAAAAGGAGTCAGGTGGAAGGACCGGTTGCCATAGAGACTGGCACTATGATCCGGCCTCAAATTGAGCTTGAGGGGGAGTGTTGAGCGGCAAGCTCAACCGGATCCGGATCGGCATCCAGAAGGGTGAGCCGGTGAGCTGGGGAGCCGGTTAGCTGGATCAAGCAGTAATCGGAAACCAAGTAGCAACTAGTCTACTAGGGAGTTAGTGTCAGACGCTCGTGTGAGCATTGAAGTACACCGTACTTCTGTCAGTCCGGATGGATTTGTATAAAAGTGTTCATTGAACACATACGATGTATAGTTTGAGTAGTATTTTTTGAATTGAGTTTCTGTGTGCTCTCTCTCTGTCTCTGTCTCTCCCACGTACTGTTAAGCTCTCCATTAAACCTGTTTTATGCTTTCTGTTTTCTATTGCTTCCGCATGCTATTTGTTTCTACAACTATCGAGCACTGAGGCCGAATACAGAGGAGCGGCTATTGCAACGTGCGAAGCCATCTGGCTTAAAAGGCTCTTGAAGGATTTGCATATGGAGGTATCTGAATTGACAATAATATATTGCGACAACCTCAACAACATCCAACTTGCGAAGAACCCAGTTTTCCATGCCTGGACATAGCACATCAAGGTGTACTAACATTTTGTCTGTGAACATGTTCTCTCTAGTGAAGTGGAACTTGTGTATGTTCCAACCGATTGGCAGGTTGCTAATGTCTTCACCAAAGCTCTCGGCTTGGACAAGTTGCGGCAATTTTCGAGTATTCTTGGCTTACAACACCTCGACATCCCGAACTTGAGGGGGAGAAGTTAGGAAAGTGAGAGTGAGAGGGAGAGAGCGGAAGTTCCGAAAAATGAAGCGAATGTGGAATTCGATTTCGGGAAGACTGAAGAAGCCTAGGACGGATGCAGGGGGAGCAATCAAAAGAATGAGCCAAAGTCGGAGCCATCAGAACAAGGGGGAGATAGAGCTAAGGAAGCCAAGACAGGCGACAAAGCCGACCTAAAGATAAAGGCCAGGACCAGGACATGATCGGATGTGGTTAAGAACCTGAAGGAGGACGAATTGGAGATAGCCAATCCAGACAAGAGCGAGAACGAATCAGAGACAACCGATTCGGTTGAAAATGGTGATTTGGAAGAGCTGAATCACATGAAGGCCAAGCGGACAAGGAGGCAGCTGAAGCCGATGCCTATATAGAGGAGATGACAGGTCGAGGGGCGCCATTGCCGCGACAACAACGGAGCTGAGAAGGGCCTCAAGAGCAAACGTACCGACTACAAGGGTCGAGGAGCGCGGAATCGGATGGGTGAAGGAGCGTTCAACCAAAGGGGTCGTTGAACGTGGGACCGGACCGGACGAGGAGCTCGATGTCACGGATTTCCACATGTACATGTCAAATCAGGCGAAACTATAGGGATCTTGGACCAAGGAGTCCGAGGGAGAGAGACTACTAGGCTTGTAGTGTCCTATCTGGCTCGGTTGCAAGAGACCTTTACAGAGCACACGGGCTCGCAAACCTTGTAACCGATCTAGCCCTATCGCCGGATTTCAGAAACGAGCACATGAGCTTAGAGACTTAGGTAGACACGTGAGTGCAGTGGAGGGAGAAGCAACACTTCCTGGAGAAAGAAATAGAGAAACAAATGTTGATCCGACATAGAGAGACTAGAACAAGAAAACACAGGGAGAGAATACCCGGATACAACAATACCTTGTACTTATTAGTCCTAGGTTATTTACAATAGTTTTATGCAAGATCCCCTTTCTATGTGCATACATGCATGCCCTTGTTCACACGCAATCAGTGAGTTTTTCCCCGAGTAGCCGGAATCCTGCATGACATCCACCCCCACCAAACCGCACGTCCTCCGGCATGTGCTAGACAGTGAAGCAGTGGAGATTCCGGTTCATCCCTTACTCTTCCTCCTCTGAAATGTCGCCAATCAGGTCCTCATCCAGCTCCCCGCCCTTGTCGGCGTCCTCGTCCTCTACCCCCGGATCCAGTTCCGCCTCCTGTCGCTTCTTGAAGGCCTTGATCCACTTCCCCGCAAGTGTCACCACGTACGGCCCGAACCATTGCCTGGCGAACTTCCACGTCGACCAGTGCTAGTTGTCGAGGCTAATGTTGTAGACCAACACCCAATTGCCTTCTTCTATCTTCCTCGGCCGCAGTCAGTGAGTCCGGTCAAACCATCCCTTGTTCTTCAGTCTCACTTCCTTCACCTTCGCCTTCACTCCTCTATGTCCTCCGGTCGCCTTTCGAGTTATCAAATCCTCACAACCAACAACTGCTCCCGACTAATCTCATCTGCCTAGTCGACCGCCAACCACGAGGTGATTGTCCTTTCTACCGGCATGATCAGCTTTTGCCCGAACATGAGTTCAGCCGGCATATACCTTGACACCGAACGATGCGTAGTTCGGTCGGCCCATAATACATCTGGGAGGAGTCGTGGCCAATTCCCGACTTGTCCGTTGCAAGCCCTTACGATTTCCTTCACGATCGGACTATGCCCCTGCTTGACCTTCCCGTACACCTCTGGATTGTAGGCTGTTGTAAGGGAGATCTTGACCCCCAATCGATCAAATAGCTCCGTGGCTTCGTGCGCGTTTAGCTCCCCTTGGTCGGCCATTATCTTGCCGACGCATCCATATCGGCACATCACATTATCGTAATGTACTTCGTACAGTACGTGAAATATGGTACGGAGTACCCGATTCAATAAAAATAAAGAAATAGAAGAAAATACTAAAAGAAACACATTACATGCATAGGGCAAGATTCAAACCCTGTACCTCCATGTAAACAAACTCAAACCTTACCATTGTACTAACTCATCATGAATAAAATAATTATGGGTTTAATATTTAGAAGACCTTATTCTTAAATATAAATTTTAGGAAAAGCTACTTTTACACGTGTAGAGTGCATAAAACTTTCGTTAGAAGAAAAACATTGATCGAAAAGCTATTCATGACATCTCACGTGCATGAACACTATTATTAGAAGAAAAAGCGTATTAGATAAAGTGATTCATGCATATCTAGTGTGCATGAACACTGTCAGAACCAAGAATAAAAGATAGAGTGATGGAAGAAGGATATAAGAGAACACGAGAAGAAAGGAACAAAATGCTAAGAGAAGAATGAGTGTATTAAGATAGAGAAAGAAAGAGAATGGATACATGATATGTAATGAGAGCTAAAGACTGGTGTTGATTCGAATTGATTTGAGAATACATGTATGCCCTTATTTATAGGTTCCTATAGAATAGCTTAGAGATTTCATAGTGAGTGTCATAGTGTACTTCGTACATTACGTGAAATATGTACAGAGTACCCGATTCAATAAAAATAAAGAAATAGAGGAAAATACTAAAAAAAACACATTACATGCATAGGGCAACATTCAAACCCTGTACCTCCATGTAAACAAATTCAAACCTTACCATTGCACCAACTTGTCATGAGTAAAATAATTATGGGTTTAATATTTAGAAGACCTTATTCTTAAGTATAAATTTTAGGAAAAGCTACTTTTACACGTGTAGAGTGCATACAAGTTTAGTTAGAAGAAAAGCCTGATCGAAAAAGCTATTCATGACATCTCACATGTATGAACACTATTATTAGAAGAAAAACCATATTAGATAAAGCGATTCATGCATATCTAGTGTGCATGAACACTTTAGAAAAGAAAAGCATGATGCTTACCATGTGGTAGGCTATACTTAGTCTCTCCCATCACTAGATAAGGGTGAAGGAGAAAAATGTAAAGGTTATTGATTCTTGAGTTTTATTAATATTTCTAAATATTGATCTAATTGATTATATTCGTGTGATTCACGATTTTCCATCTATCTTTTCTAATCTATTCAAATTTACTATTAGGATTCTAAGGGTTGATTAATCTAATACAATACACTCGTGGGATTCACGAGGTTTCTATATCTTTTTCTTACAATCTATTTTCATTCTTATTCGTGTCAAATTCTCCATCCTCCTAGTCCAAAACCCTAGCGGTTCCCACCTGGTTCACACAAATGATCTGACGTCGAAAGACACGACAACGTCCTCAATTAGGAACCGGCATACGGTCACGGTCGTCTTGTTTGTCAATGTCAAGAATCAAACTCTTGACATGACCATGTTATAATTGAGTGTTATGTGTTAACCACACATCTAGCATATAATCATGTCATACTTCCTCATTGTAGGTTTTAGCTAGCATTATGTGCATAATTTCTCCCTTGTATTATTAACACTTGGCACATGCATGCGTACCTACTGTTGGCCGGTCAGAAGAGCAAGGACAAGTGGGAAGGCGGAGTCGGATCAGATAATAGGAAGTAAATAATAGTATAATTATTATTCGGAGGGACGGATCCGATACAGTTGTACCGATCCGGATCCGGACCGATTCGGATGCCGGTTGCCTAAGCGCACCGATTGTAACCTTGCCGGATGCCTATAAAAGGATCTGATGATTTGTGAATGCTTTACGGAAGTAATACAAATATAATTATTGTGTGTTTATCTTTATCTTTGTATTGTTTTACCGTCTGTGCTTAGTGTAATCATCTTAGGCGTGTAACCTAGCGTCCAATCCTTACAACCCCTTTGGAGAAGTGTCGGATAGACACCTGTGTTGAGGCTAGTCCGGCCAAGCAGACAACACTATTTTGGCGACCACGATTCCTGCAAAGTGCAGAGGACAACCGGGGGATGGATGTCTAGACCAAACAACGACCACATCACCGAATGAGGGAGACGATACACCGAACGAGAGCAACGACGGGAAGCCCTGCAGCAAGCCGTCGACGAGATCCGGTGAGATCGGTCATTCTCCAGAACTCTTCGGAGAGTCGCAGAAGAAGCACGACAGTTCCGGGTTCTGCAAGTCCCCGACGAAGGCAGTAGCATAACAAGCCTGCAAGAGGTGGAAACGATACTACAGACGCTCGCCAGTGGCGACGGGGACTCGGAAGCATTCGCAACACTTGAGGCGGAGTCAGAAAGCGACGGAAGCGTTGCGTCCCAGTATAAAAGCAACCACGACACACCAAACGACCCGGGGGAAGAGGAGTCGGATGACTCAGTAACACCGAAGCTAGAGGAAGAAATAACCTTGGAGTTCGGTGACCGGCAATCGCCGAGGGAGGCTGACCGGATACCGACAACACCCGCGAAGGAACCGAAGGAGCGGATACCGACAACACCCGCAAAGGAACCGAAGGAGCGGATACCGACAACACCCGCGAAGGAACCGAAGGAGCGGATACCGACAACACCCGCGAAGGAACCGAAGGAGCAGATACCGACACCAACCGCGGAGGAACCAAAGGTTCTCACACCGACGCCAACAACGGACAGAGAGCGGAGAAAGCAGGAGAGTCAGTTGGACGACACGATGCCGTACCCATACCCAAAGTACCGGGATGAGCCCGACGCGGAGGCACACGTGTACGCATTCCTCCAAACATGGGAAGCCAACCATGTCTCCCAAAGACTAACGGAGCCCAAAGCCGAACGATCCAAAGTTGCCGAATTCGGCATGACCTTAGAAGGACCGGCGGCCCGATGGCACGCAAAGCACTTACCGGGAAGCTTTGCCACATTCGATGCCTTGAAGGCCAAATTCCTCAGGCTTTTTCACAGACAAGTTGAGCAAAGGGAATTGGTCGGGCAGTTCTACACCACCCGGCAGGAAGAGAATGAGACGGTGCCACAATTCATCATTCGGTTTCAGACCCTGCACAGCCAACTGACGAGAGCACCACCCGAAGACGAAGCCAAAGCAGTCTTTTTGGCCGCGCTGAAAGAGCCACTTCGAACAATGTGCGGAGTCCTTGATTTCCGCACCAGCACAATGGACCAAGTTATTGATCGGGTCTTAGAAATGGACAAGACTAGCTCCTTCTTGTCGATGGGGATGTTACACCGGGCACTCCCGAAGGAGGAAGACCTGAGGTTCCGACAGGCCTTACAATGCACAACATGCCTAAATTCGGGCCACTCAACGGTAGACTGCACCTTGCGGACACAATGTATGATCTGCAACTCTCGAGCTCATACAACGGACCGATGCGAATATAACCTGTTAAATCGGCAGGCAGCACCGGTTCGACACATAGAACCGCGCAATCAGAACCCGGATGAGGATCGATTCCGAAGAGACGACCGCTACCAACGCGAACGCGGTAACAGATACGCTGATAGAAGACGCGATAACTATGACCGAGAGGAGAAACGCAGAGATAGCTACCCCCGGGACCGGTACGACCGAGACGAATCCTCGGAATACGAACGACGCAGAGAAGAGAGGCGACAAGGGAACCGAAATTCCCGACGGAATCAGAAGCATGGATTTTTCCGAAGAGAGGAACGTCGGGAGGCAGCAAGGAATGACAACCCGGTATCGGTACCGGATAACCGAAAAACCGAAGACGACCGCCGAAGTATACCCACCCCCCAAACCGGGGACAAAGGAGAAACGAGCAACAGTCACAAGGTGTACTGTTATTACTGCCGTAAAGAGGGCCATTATAGTAACCAATGCCCAAGCAAAACCAATGACAAGCAGCCGGCAGTCAACATGGTTACAACCGAAATAACAGAAGTACAGCAGGTCACAACCCGGTCAAAGGGAAAGACCGCCGAGTGGGAAGCCCAGGAGGCAATCAAAAAACAAGCGGCGCAATGGATCAAGGAGGCCAATGAACAGAATGCGGCAGAAGTAAGAGACCAAAATATACCAAAAGACGAAGAAATCATACAGCCAGGAGAAAACCCGACGTGGCAAGCGCTACAGGACTGTCAAATCGTGCTGCCGTTAGCACGGCTACTACAGTTGGTGCCACGGTTTACGGCAGACTTACAGGCATCCGTGAGCAAACCGAAGCCGACGCCAGCACCGACATTCTTCTCCAACCCGGAGGAAGGACCAGCTGTGGTCAATACAAGTAGCCCGGCGATCACGGCAATCGTGAAAGGAAAGGAAATTGCTGGAACGATTATTGACGGAGGCTCCGGGGTAAATGTCATCAGCCGACAGACATGCGACAACCTGGGCATCCGGGAATGGGAACCATGCCCCTTCTGGTTACGCATGGATGATACCAGCTCAGTCCGACCGACCGGGCTTATCCGGGATTTGGAAGTAACGATCGGAGGCCACGTATTCCGGATATCGGCCGTGGTGTTGCAGCTGAATGTACAAGGCGCGTACCCCCTACTGCTGGGACGACCATGGCTGCGAACGGCGCATATCAAGCAGAATTGGCAAAAGAACATGATCACATTCCGGTGAGGGAAAACAAAGGTACGAGTAACGACGCAACCACGGGTGATCGCCAGTAAGGAAGCAACTCCATTGTATGCGGAAAGCATCAACATGTTGGAGGGATTACCGGACAGGAAGTTGAGCGGTACCTCGAGGAACACCCACGAATCGTCCCACTATTTGAGGTGGATATCACGGCGGCAGTAGAACCGTACATCACGACGCCGGACGAACCGGACCAAGCGGCGATCCGGGAATTGCGACAAGCGCAGGAATCCCTAGAGAGGGAAATGACGATATCCCAGAGGGTAAAAGCATCCCAACTAGAGGAGGTGGACCTCGGCACAACAGACAAGCCCCGACCGGTAAATGTTGCAAAGGAATTGCCGAAGGAAGAAAAGAAGGCAATGGTAGCATTATTAACAGACTTCAAGGATGTGTTCGTGTGGTCGTACGAAGACATGCGAGGGCTGGACCCCCAGCTCTATCAGCACCAAATTCACCTAAGTACGGACGCGAAACCGATCGCTCAACGCAGGTACCGGATGAATCCGAATTATGCGGCGAAGGTGAAGGAGGAGATTGATAAGCTCCTCCGGGTCGGATTTATCCAACCGGTCAAGCAGGCAACCTGGCTGAGTCCGATAGTGGTGGTCCCGAAAAAGAATGGCAAAATCCGGGTATGCGTGGACTACCGGAAACTAAATGCCGCAACAGTGACCGATGCATTTCCACTACCATTTACGGACGGGGTGTTAGATGCAGTAGCCGGCCACGAAGTTTACAGCTTCCTGGATGGATTTAGCGGTTACAACCAAATACGAATGAACCCGACCGACCAGGAGAAGACAACGTTCGTTACGGAATGGGGAGTGTTCGTCGCGGTCGTGATGATGTTCGGACTAAAGACGGCCCCAACGACCTTTCAAAGGATAATAATGGAAATTTTTGGGGAATATATCCCCGGTTTTATGCAAGTCTTCCTTGACGATTTCGCGGTCTACAGCCGGCACGGAGAGCATCTCGATCACCTCCGGCTGTGCTTGGAAAAGTGCTGCGAGTACCGGTTGAGTCTGAACCCGGCCAAGTGCGTCTTTGGAGTGGCAAGCGGCAACTTACTAGGGCACGTGGTGAGTAAGGAAGGAATCGCGGTAGATCCGGATAAAGTAAAGGCGATTCTCGAGGCACCAGCACCAAATAACGCAAAGGCTTTAAGCCGGTTCCTGGGCCAAATAAGGTGGCATAGCCGGATGATACGGCACCTCGCAGACTTCGCTACACCATTGCATACCGCCGTACACAGGGTACCCTTCCTATGGGTGGAGACGGAGGAGAAAGCCTACCAAGCGTTGAAGGTTATGCTGTCGCAAGCTCCGGTGGTGCAACCGCCGGATTGGAGTAAAAGCTTTCACGTCTTTGTCGACGCGTCGGACGTAGCAATCGGCAGCGTTCTGATGCAACTCACGGAGCCGAAATGGTACCGGCCAGTGTACTACGCAAGCCGAAAACTCTCAAAAGCCGAACGGAACTACTCTACGACGAAACGCGAGGCATTATGAATGGTGTATAGCGTCACAAAGTACAGGCACTATCTGCTCGGAAGGAAGTTTTCCTTCCATGTCGACCATTCGGCACTACTCTACCTGGTCTCGAAGGCATCCCTGACGGGAAAAATTGCACGATGGACACTGCTGTTACAGGAATTTGAATTCGACATTTTCCACCGACCCGGGGTGCAGCATGCGGTAGCGGACTACCTAAGCAGACTCGAATCCGGAGAAGCAGGGGACGACGTCCAGGATGAGTTCCCCGACGCCGAGTTGTTCCGGATCACGACGAAACCGGCAACGGATGCAACGGTAGCCGATGAAGACACGTGGCTAACTGAGATGCATCAGTTCTTGAGCACCGGAGTACCCCCGGAGAACATGGACCGCGATGAAAGGAAAAGGGTAGCAGTAAGAAGCAGACATTTCTGCTTGGTTGGAGACACCCTCTATCACAAGGGGGCAGATGGCATTTGGAAACGAGCAGTGCGGAGCGATGAGAAGGATCTAATCCTCAGGGAAGCCCACTGTGGAATTGCCGGCGGGCATTATGCCGGCGACGCAACCGCTCGGAAAATATGGCAAAGCGGACTGTGGTGGCCCACCACCCTAAAAGATGCCGTGAAGTGTAGCAGAGAATGCGATTTGTGTCAACGACTGGGCCAACCCACGGAGCAGGCCCGGATGCCACACCACCCGGTCTTGCCATTGGAACCGTTTCAAAAGTGGGGTTTGGACTTTGTCGGTCCCTTCAAGCCACCGGCAATGCGAACCGGAAATCGGTATGTCATAGTGGCGACCGACTATTGCACCAAATGGGTAGAAGCGAAGGCCTTACGGGACAACACGGCCGCGTCCACGGCAAAGTTCCTGTACGAGTGCATATGGTGCCGGTATGGATGCCCGATCGAGCTTATAAGTGACCAAGGAGGACACTTTCTCGGGCAGGTAGTAGAAAGCCTGACGTCATTTTACGCGGTGGTACATAAAGGAGTACTCCCTACTACCCTCAAGCTAATGGACTAGCGGAATCGACGAACAAAACTCTGCAGAACATCCTACGAAAAATCGTCAACGAGAACCAGACCGACTGGGATACGAAATTGCAGAGCGCGCTATGGGCGTACCGAACAACGTACAAAACCAACATCCGGACAACCCCGTTCCGACTAGCATTCGGTTTAGAAGCGGTCATGCCGGTAGAGTTCTAGATCCCCAGCTCACGGATCCAGGTAAAGGAGCGCTTAAGTGAGAAGGAGTCCGAACGAATCCGGCTGGCGACGTTGTTGGAATTAGAAGAAAACCGAATAGCCAGCTTACTACAACTCGAACTGGAGCAAAGGAGGAGAAAAGCTTTCGTGGACCGACACCGGCATGGCAACGAAAAGGAGTTCGAAGTCGGGAAACCGGTGCTACTGTTCCAGACATGGATGGGGAACATGCCGGGAAAGTTGCGGTTTCGGTGGACCGGACCGTTCTGGATCACCAAGGAGTACAATGGGTCGTATCAGCTCGGCACGTTGTCTAGAGAAGTCATCGGTAAGTGGGCAAATGGGTTTTGGCTAAAGCCGTATAAGGGAAATATGCCAGCCAACCCGTTCAAGCAAGACCCGGAAATCCGGCACGATGAGGAACCGACACCGACAGACGCTGCTGCAGATATCCGGACCGAGGAAGAACCGACACCGATACTAACGAAGACTATCCCGGAAAACCGATAGAAGGATCCGGTATTAGCGCGAACCGACCCGAACAAATCGAGGGGGACCAGAAAATGACGTGGTCCAAAAAAACAGAAAAAAAAAATAAAAAAATAAAAAATCATAAGGAGATCACAAGAAGAGGCGCCATGCAACGAAGAGGCGCCATGCAGTAAAGGAGGACGTGCGCGTACTTGCTATTTAAAGCATAGAACGTGGGCACCGACTCACACGCGGCAAGCAAGAAAGGACATACTAATTATGGCGGGAGATAGACATGCGCGGGAAACGAAAAAGGGCGGCTCGAGGCAAAAGCCACTATATAAGACACAGGCCTGCGAAGGACTTACTTTTTACGAATTTTCCTACACACAGGCGCAGAAGCACAGAAGAGCTATCCGACGCACAGCGCACACACATCCCGATCCCGAACAACACACAGCAGAAGAAGAATTCGAACCAATGGCACTGTCGGAAGAGGCACACCAATGGATGATGGAGAACGGGTTAGAAGGATTGCTGCGGATCGCCGACGCTCCACCACACGTAGAACCAGAGCAGGCGACAACATCGATTGATTTATCAGAAATCACGGAAGGAGTGGTGCAGGCGCTCACAGGGATAAAAGCAGGAGGACTTCAAACGATCGAAAGCCCTTCAAGTCAAATCCTGTTCGAATATTTCGGTGAGTATTCCATCAGCAGTAAGGCGTACCGAACACAGGGTGGAGAGAACCTGCTGTTCGGAGAAGTGGCCCGCACCATGATGGAATACGGATTCGTGAATTCTCGTCCCCCGGCCATAGCCAGGTACCGGGCAGCGTTCCTAATTGCAACGTACGAAGGATTACAAGTGGACTGGCTCCATTTCATAACCGAAGGATTGAAGGAGGCCATCAAGAACCTTGTGGAAGGAAAAAAGCCATGGGCCAGGATAGCACAATGGCTAACGGTGTTAGTCCCACCGGTGCTCCCCATCAAACAAAAGAAAAGAGGTCGGCAGGAGACGACGCCGAAAAAGGTCACAAAGCGCCGACATATCCTGGAGAAACACACCCCCGGATGGACCCAGGAAGAAGCAGAACAACGGGAGGAAGGACCATCCCGACAGCAACAGGAACCGGCAACAAAGGCAAAACCGGCAGGAAAAGGCAAAGGAAAACCGACCGAGGAGGAACCGGTAGCGCTCAAACCAATCAATATAACGCTGCGACGGCTGGAACCGGAACCAGAGGTCTTTATACAAAAGGTCTGTCTGGTAGCCGCACCGGAGGAGGAAGCTGAAGCAGAAGACTCATCCGAACCACTGGTAAGACTCCCAGCAAGACAAGGTCGGGAGAGACGGGCGAGAGGACCGGCTCCACCAGTTGACAGAACTCAGCAGAGGGCGCAAGGACCACCTCCAGTAGCCGGGGCGGAAGCAGTACCGGAACCCGCACCGAGGGAAGCAGTACCGGCACCGGTTTTTCCGGACTCCAGAGAACCGGTCATGCCAGAGAAGAGGAATGAACAAGTGCCGGAGCCAGAGAAAAGGCCGGAAAAACAGCCTGAGTTAAGGAGTAGAAGTGAGCAATGCTACTCCGACACAGGAAGCACAAAGCCACAATGCCTGAGATGGCTTTCGGAGCAGGTATCGGGAGTAGCGGACCAGTTAGAGGAAGAAGAAACGTGTAGGCAACACCTGACGCATACAACAACCCAGGAGTTGGTCGCGCTCCGAACACAGATCTAGGAATTGCAAGGGGAGCTGTTGCAGGCGAGGGAAGGAATTCAACAAGCACAAGTTGTCACCGAGCCGGTCGGGACAACAAGGAAGCAACCAGAACCGGAACCGGAACCGGTAGCCTTGCAAACCGGCCCTGAGACCGAAAAAATAATAGAAACCTTGCGAGAGGAGTTAAAAGCTTAGGAGGCATTAAGGGAAAAAGAAAGGGAGCAGCGGAAAGCGGTGGAGGACGACAGACGGAAAATGGAAGAAGGCCTCCGGAAAGGCCAAGCCACTAATGACCGACTGCAAGAAGAAAAAGAGAAGCTGCAAAAGGAGAAGGACCGACTGCGTCGACAGGCCGAGCAGGAGATAGAACGACTGCAGGAAGAACTTCGACAACAGAAGGACCGGGACGACCGGTTAAGAGCTCAGGTAAGCCGACGCCTGAAGCAGAAGACGGAGGACTTCGACCGACTCTACTGAGATCACAAGCAGGCTGAGTCGGACAACAAGAAACGGGCAGCAGACTACGAACGGCAAATAGAGAAGTTGAAAGAACAGCTCAAAGAGACCCGATTAGACCTGGCTAAGACAATGGACGAGGTCAGTGCCAAAAAGGAAGCATTGTCGGCGGAAATAACCCAAGCGACGGAGAGAAGGAAGGAATTAGAGGCGCTAAGGCGGGAAAAGCTGGATCTGACCAAGATCAGGAATGAAGAAAAGGAAAGATTGACCTTCACGATCAACAAACTGCAAAGTGCCTATGAAAAGCAGAAAGCGGATTACGAAGCCCAGACTCAGATAATGGCCGACATTATAAAACGGGTAAGGAAGGAAAAGCAAGAAGCTTATGCGCATGCTAAGGCGGGGGTTGACCGGATCAAGCTCATCATGTCATGTTGGAGTACCCGAGCTCAGGCAAGCATCAACGAAAGTACAGAAAAGCTATGGAAGGAGTGGTCACAATAGGCAGCCGAGCTGCAGACACTCCGAGCTGATGCCGAGAATCAGAGGAAGACCGGTGACAAGTTCTACAAGATGGATGAAGAAAGTATTGTCGCCATTCGGGAAGAATTGTCGGAGGATTTCTACGCTTTAGCGGAAGAACATCTCAAAGAAATCCAAGGGTTGGTAGAGAGGTTGGATGACGGGCAACTCGCAACTCAGTTGGAGTTGGAGAAATACGAGTAGGACCGGTTACGACAGGAAGCCAAGGGAAGAACGACGCCAATCACTATAAGTGAGGGAGAGCGACCGGCTGAAGCTGAACCAATCGACACCGAACAACCCCGACAAGGAATACCCGAAGAGGAACTTCCGTTCCAAGAAAATCAAGAAGAGCAGGTGCAGACCGATGCCGGAGAAGAAGAAGAGCTGAGACCGGAAGACACCGGAGCAGAGGAAGAAGGCGCACCGAGCCGACCAGTCGAGACCGGAGAAAGCGACACTGGTAATAGAACAGAGCCTGGAACGGAGGGGGAACAGGAAGAACCCGGATGGAGTGGTGAGGAAGCACCGGCACCACAGAATCAAGCAGAGCCGGAGCAGCAAATTTTTACGGAACAACCAACCCAACCAGAGGTCGGAGACCAGGCCGGCAAGGAACAGGAATTGGAGGAAGAAGCACCACTTGACACCTTTGAGCGGAGTGTGCTCGATATTTTGGAGGAAGAATGAGGCCGGGAGTGGATTCGAAGTGCAAGGCACTTTCCCACGGGCGTGCCATGTGTTGGCCGGTCAGAAGAGCAAGGACAAGTGGGAAGGCGGAGTCGGATCGGATAATAGGAAGTAAATAATAGTATAATTATTATTCAGAGGGACGGATCCGGTACAGTTGTACCGATCCGGATCCGGACCGATTCGGATGCCGGTTGCCTAAGTGCACCGATTGTAATCTTGCCGGATGCCTATAAAAGGATCCGATGATTTGTGAATGCTTTACGGAAGTAATACAAATATAATTATTGTGTGTTTATCTTTATCTTTGTATTGTTTTACCGTCTGTGCTTAGTGTAATCATCTTACGCGTGTAACCTAGCGTCCAATCCTTACCACCCCTTTGGAGAAGTGTCGGATAGACACCTGTGTTGAGGCTAGTCCGGCCAGGCAGACAACACCTACTGCCTACATGCTCTATTGTATCACATGCGTGCAATAGGTATGCATGCCACTTAGTATAAATAGTTGAGTTCACCTTGAAGGAATTCAAGGTGAACAACGCCAGTCATGGACATATCAATCTAGTATTCTCGTTTCGCTTATCCTCTCTCCTTGATCTTCATCTCTATCTTTATGCTCTTGTGTCATTCCGTCATCGCTCCATCGTAGTCTCATAATCCGTGCTCCGTCTTAGTCCACGCTTGGTGTGTCCGTGACAGTTTGTTCACCTTCCAACTAGAAGCATCACCCGTCTCCGTCATCGCCCTTGCTTCTAGAGTTACCATCGTCACCGTACCATCATCAACATCGCTTCATTTCCTATCTTCCTCGCCATTTCCATCTCCTAGTTTCTTCTCATCATTTTCATTGGCTTTTAGTTTCTCCTCATCATTGTCTCTATTTTTTAGTTTCTTTCCCGTTTGTGTTCGTGTTCTAGTTCCCGGTGAGGACCGCACAAGGCCGCTCACTCCCGTTGGTGTTCGTGTTCTAGTTCCCAGTGAGGGCCGCATGGTCGCTCACGCCCGTTCGTGTTCCTGTTCCCGGTGAGGGCCACACATGGTCAATTACTCCCATTCGTGTTCCTATTCCCAGTGAGGGCCACATGGTCGCTCACTCGTTCGTGTTCCATTTCTCGGTGAGGACAACATGGTTGCTCACACCGGTTGGTGTTCGTGTTCCAACTCTCTGCGAGGACCGTTCCAGTTCCCGGCAAGGACCCCACATGGTTACTCATGCCCCTTAGTGTTCATGCTCCCCGTGAGGACCGCACATGGTCGCTCACACCCGTTAATATTTGTGTTCTAGTTCTAGGTGAGGACCACACATGGTCGCTCATGCCCGTTGGTGTTAAATACCCCGTCTTGTGGAAGGGTTACTCCTTGTCTAGGATTTACAGAATACTTTGGAGGTGATCTAAGATTTTCATCAACAATATCCCCTTAAGTCGACAAACGATTTGGGAAGGCATCGTTGAAGGGGGGATAATGTCAAGAATCGAACTCTTGACATGACCATGTTATAATCGAGTGTTATGTGTTAACCACACATCTAGCATATAATCATGTATATACTTCCTCATTGTAGGTTTTAGCTAGCATTATGTGCATAATTTCTCCCTTGTATTATTAACACTTGGCACATGCATGCGTACCTACTGCCTACATGCTCTATTGTATCACATTCGTGCAACAGGTATGCATGCCACTTAGTATAAATAGTTGAGTTCACCTTGAAGGAATTCAAGGTGAACAACGCCAGTCATGGACATATCAATCTAGTATTCTCGTTTCGCCCATCCTCTCTCCTTGATCTTCATCTCTATCTTTATGCTCTTGTGTCATTCCGTCATCGCTCCATCGTAGTCTCATCATCCGTGCTCCGTCTTAGTCCATGCTTGGCGTGTCCGTGACAGTCAAGGCTCGTCCTTCCACCTAGTTTGTCAGATCCTCCCTCACAAGCACAACATACATCATCTGGCCTACCCCCATCGGCATCGTCACTAAGTTGACCATCCACTTGAAGTGGATGGTTGGCGAGTAGGTCGGATGCAACTCGTCGTGGTGTCAAATTCCGAAATGTACCTAATAGCTTTCACATGTTGTCATGAAGTGGTGCACGTCATTGTACATTCCCAGTCACCAATATCTCTCCTTGAGCTTCTAGAACGTGGCCCACGTTCCCCGATGTTCAGACCAAGGACTCTCGTGAAATTCGGTTAGCAACACTGAGTGGTCCTCTTTTCGCATCGCCACTTGGAGTGGCGTACCATTTTTCCTCTCCGGGTGCCGTCAGATCACCCCGCCTCATAGGAAGAACGTGTACGCCTTCTTTTAGATCATCGTTCATGTTGCCTCTACCATCATCATGCTTAAAACCTCCCGGTAAGAAGCCACTCCACATCGTAGTCGTTCTCATTGAACTCGTGCAGGGTCGGAGTGCTTCGTTTGTTCGCAGATAGCCGAGCCGGCTCAAAGAAGTCCACGTCGACTTCTTCATCCTCCGATACCATGTCTCTTCTCCTTCGAACCACGCTCTTGATAGCTGTTGAGCGGACAAGCTCAACCGGATCTGGATCGGCTAAATAAGCCGGAGCTAGATCGGTATTCGGAACGGAGAACTGGATAGGTATCCGGATCGGTGTCTGAAGCCAAGAGCCGGATCAGATTGTAACCGGTATGCCATTAGAGGACTACAATCTTAGCCTAGTACGTAGGCATATTCCTTGGAGTTAGTGTCAATCGCTCGTATGAGCATTGAAGTACTTGTTAGTACTTCTGCTAGTCCTTTTAAGGACTTGTATAAAGGTGCTCACTGAGCACACTTGTATGTACAGAGTGTTATTATTTTGAATTGAGTTTATTCTTTTTTGTTCTCTCTCTATCTCTCCTATGTATTCTTTGTTTTGAAGCTTCCATTAAACCTATGCTTACTCCCTGTTGCTACTTGGTGAAGCCAGTTTCCTCTATAAGCTTTCGCATGCTATTCTTTTCATGGTATCAAAGCACAAGGGTTGAGAACCTCTGTTGCCGACAACTGCTCGAAATAGGCAAACCCTAATCACCGGTAAAGAACAAACCGGAAAGAAAAGAAATGGAGCGAGGGATGGCAAGCTCGCTTCCGACAGAGAAGCTCAACAGAAACAACTATGCATCTTGGTCTTAGAAGATGCACCAGTATCTACTTGGACATGGATACTGGAGCTATGTTGAGGGAGCGAATGAAGTAGCGCTGAATCTGGCACACAAGGAGTGTTGTATTGTCTTGTGTCCTGTGTGCACGACTAGATGCTCGACTATAGCAAGGACGAAAAAAAGAGAAAAGAAGCTTGGGAGAATCTGAAGAAGATTTTTGCGGCAAGCACAACGGCCCGAACGTTCTAGCTCTGATAAGAGCTCAACAATATCTAAGAGAGGGAAATGTCGGTTACTAACTACACCACCAAGATAAAGGAGATCTGCGACATGCTCGGTTCCATCAACGTGATGGTGGACGAAGACGAGATGGTCCAGATCTGCTTTGGTGGTTTAGCACAACGGTACGGGCCAATCAGGACAACCATTTGCACCCGGGAGAAATGACCATCCTTCTTCGACCTGCAATCAATGCAGTTGCTTGAAGAAAACCATGTAAGTCGGTTGAGGACCACTCAATTGGGCAGCTGGATGCTATACATGGAGGCGGATCGGCCCCGTGGGCATGGAGGACGAGGTGGGTCGGCACACAATAGTGGTGGCCGGAAAGAGAAGAACGGAAGGCATAGAGATAGTGCCGACAATAGTTTCAAACCCTCAATAAGCAGGGGGAGTCAAAGTGGTGCTGGAAATCTACAAGGAAAGGTCAACACGGAATGCTGGTATTGTGGCAAGAAGGGCCATTGGGAAAGTGATTGTTGGAAGAAGCACACCGATTCGGATAAATCTGGATCCGGCAAGGTTGAACAAGGGAATCAGCAAGTTCTCACTACGCAAAAGGATCGGAAGGATCCGGAACTGAAAAGACCGGAAAAGGGCCAACCTTCGTTACGAAGCACAAAGCGAACTCGATGAAGAAGACCAGTTCCGGATCAGAGGAAGTGTGGTACGTTGAATCCGGAGCATCTAACCACATGACGAGCCACAAAGAGCGGTTCTCATATTTGGAAAAACTAGAGCAAACGGGAGTTGTCGAAACCGGAGACGACACTCGTCACACGATCATGCATATTAGAGAAGTTCCCTTGAGTCATGTCGGACAAAAAGGGAAGCTTATGAACGTGTTTCATGTCCCGACAATCATAAAGAACTTGGTGTCGGTCAGTCAGATTGTTGACCAGGGGATGCATGTGCGGTTTACGCACCTCGAGTGCTTCATCGACAAAGAGGGTCAGATCATCGTGGAAGGGCGCCAGGATGGGAGGATGTTTATCCTCAACACCAATGACGTTGGGACTGCTTTGTTTGCAAAAGGTCAAAAGGTTGACTCGGATATCCACTTGTGGCACAAGTGGATCAACCATGTCAATTATCAGAGTCTTCAAGAACTACAATCGAAATAGGTTGTATTTGGATTGCCGAAATTCAGTGGCCGGAAGGTTCAAATTTGTGAAGCCTGCCAGCTCGGGAAGCAACACCGGCTTCCATTCCCCACGGAAAAAAACCAAAGCCGTAAAAAGCTCAACTTGATACATTAGGATGTATGGAGACCGGCACATAATGTTAGTCTTGTTGGGAGCCGATATTTCTTCTTCTTCATCGACGACTACAACCAACACACGTGGATCTATCTCATTGAGAAGAAAAGCGAAGTCTTCGACTGTTTCCAGAATCTACAAAGTCTTGTCGAATGGGAAATGGAGAGAAAGATCAAGTGTCTACGGTCGGATGGTGGAAAAGAATACTTTTCTGGCCAATTCAACACTTATTTGCAGTAGAAAGGAATTCAGAGGGAATTCAGCTGCCGATACACATCGGAACAAAACGGTGTGGCCGAAAGGAAGAACTAGTTGATCGTCGAGGTGGTACGGACAATGCTGGAAGGGAAGAGCATGCCCAACTTCTACTGGGCCAAAGCGGTCCGGATGGCCATTTACATCCAAAACCAGATCGGGGATGAGGTGTCAGCACACGAGCTGTATTTCGGGTGGAAGCCGAATTTAAGGCACATTAAGATATTTGGTAGCATTGCCTATGTGCAGTGCCGGATGAGAAGAGGAGGAAGTTGAACCCGAAGTCGGAGAAATGCATATTGGTTAGCTATTCACACGAACAGAAGGGTTATAAGTGTTATAACCCCTGGACAAAGCAAGTTCGAGTAAACCAAGATGTTAAGTTTGATGAGTCGGCATCATGGTATTCCTTACCATCTCTGACTCTGACCTGATTCCGGAAGATGAGGCTAGTGAGCCGGAAACAATCTGGGCAGAAGAAGAAGACTTCGGTACAATAGATGAGAGTTCGATTTCATTTTGGCTAAGCGGGCCGAACGAACGATTGAGTCAAAATGACCAGTCCGATGATGAGCCGGTGAGTAGCGGAGACTCAGCCGTGCTTTCCCCACGCAAGGAACCGAGGAGACGGTCAATGCGCAAAGACAAAGGGAAGAAGATGCCGAAATATGACACCGACAGAGACGAGTTGGATTGGAGGGAATATGACTCTGGAAAGAACGAAGACGGACCTTCGAAGACAAAGTCCAAGCCGACCAAGAGGGCCTTGAAATCGTCTAACGAGAAGGTATGTTGATCAACCCGCTAGAAGAATCCCGTAAAGAGGTACAAATATAATGAGTACATGGCGCATCACTATGCGTACATGAAGAAAGTGGCGGAAGTGCGTGAGCCGGAGAGCTACACCGAAGCAGCCAAGGATGCACATTGCCGTGCTGCTATGGAGGACGAGATGCGGGCACTTGATGCTAACTACACATGGGACCTAGTTGACCCTCCCCGACATTGCAAACTGATCGGTTGCAAGTGGGTGTACAAGGTGAAGTACAATGCTGATAGTTCGGTCAACCGATACAAGGCTCGGTTAGTGGCCAAGAGATACGCGCAGACCCATGGAATTGATTATGATGAGACCCTCGCTCCGGTACCGAAGGTGATGATGGTTCGTGTGGTGCTGGCGGTTGTTCGGCAAGGGGATGGCATCTTCACCAAATGGACATGAAGATTGTATTAGGAAGCAGGTCCCTCCGGATGGGAAGTAAGAAGAACCGTGTTGATGAGCAACGGCCGAGGCCGAAACCGGAAATCGTGGAGATAGCCAACACGGAAGGGCTAAACTTGTAAATAGTCGGAAGGTTACATTGGTATATAAGTACTTAGGGCAATCATGCTATGTGTGTGTAGTATTGTAAAGTTACTATTGTTGAGATCGTGGTCTCTGTAACGGTGAGAGTGAAGGAGTGTGAGTGGAAGCGTGTGAGCTCCATAGCCGCCTGTTGGTGAAGTAGGATCTCGAGGTCGTTGCCTCTGAGATCTCTGATTGTATTTCTTTCTCTCATAGTGTTCTGTTTCGGAGTTTGTGGACTCCACGTGGTTTTTTCCCAGTTCGGGTTTCCGCGTTAAAATTTGTGTCATTCTCAGTTTCTGTATTCTGATTTTCCTCTCCATTAGATTGACTATTATTCCGCACACGCAAACCGGTTGTGGCCGGCAACGATTTTAACTACAGAATGTGTTTCTTCAAGGTGATCTTGAAGAACAACTCTACGTGATCCAACCCCCCGGATTTCAGTCGGAGATGAACAAGTCGGCAGTGTGCTATCTCAAGAAGTCACTTTACAGCTTGAAGCAAGCCCCCCCATGCTTTGAATTCGAAGATCAAGCACCTTTTGCATAAGATGGGGTTTGCGGGCTCGAAGTCCGAATCTTCGTTGTTCATCCGGAAGGGTCGGAAAGATCCTGTATTCATTTTGCTGTATGTTGACTAGACCGAACCTCCTTGAAATTGGCCACGTGAAGTCCTAGTTGTCAGACGCATTCGAAATGAAGGAACTAGGGGACCTTCATTATTTCCTTGGGACCAAGGTGATCCATACCCCTGAAGGCATATTGCTCTCACAGTGACATGATGTACTAAATATGTTGTACAAGTTCGGCATGACCGATTGTCGACTGCTCTTGACAACCCTAGATCGGAACCTGAAGCTTCGTCCCGACTTCCGACCGACCTGCAATGACAAACGATTCTGACAAATTGTCATAAGCCTAATATACCTTACCATCACCCGACCAACATCAGCTATCCGGTCGGGATGATAAGTCAGTTTATGTAGAAGCCAAACGAGGAACACCTTAAGTGCACGCATCAAATACTCAGGTATGTTAGCAGCACTGCGGACCGGGGATTGTTATACTGACACGGTATAACCGAGAAGCTAGTTAGTTATACATATGCCGATTGGCTGTCGAATCATCGGTTCACTTATGGTTACATGTTCTATCTAGGTAGCGCTGTTGTTGCGTGGAGCAGCAAAAAGCAACCGATTGTGGCTCTATCGAACACTAATGTCGAGTATCGGGGTACTACCATCGCCACCTGTGAAGCCATATGGCTTCGGCGGCTGCTGCAAGACCTCCGGATCAAAGTACCAACTCTTATCCTGATCTACTACGACAACATGAGCAATATGAAGCTAGCCAAGAACCCTATGTTCCATGCTCGGACGAAGCACATAGAAGTGCATTATGACTTTGTGCGCGAGCGGGTTCTCAACGACAAAGTCGAACTTTGGTATATCCGGATGGATCAACAGGCTTTTGACATATTCACCAAGGCACTCAGAACCGACAAGTTGCAACATTTTTCGGAGATGCTTGGTCTTCGGCATCTCGACATGCCGCACTTGGGGGGCAGACAGGAAACCGGGAAAACAGGAAATGGCACCGGACAAGCATCCAGAGAGAAGGAAACAAACGAAGCAGGGGGAGACAAGAAGAAAAAGGAAGTTGAGTCGATTGAAGAAGGTTGCACATCTGAAAGAGTCGGAACGAGCGGCGGCGGTGGAAGAGTCAAGAAGGATAGAGCCGATCGGAAGGTGAAGGCCAAGACTGGGATGTGGTCTGATGTTGTGAAGGGCCTCAAGATTGAGGAAGAATTGGAGATAGCCAATTCGGATAAGAGTTGGAACGAATCGGAGGCACCCAATTTGGAAGAGGTGTTCGATTTGAAGGAACTGGATCAATTGAAGGCCAAACGGACGAGGAGGCAGCTAAGGTCGACACCAACGGGTCAAGAAGCGCTGGAGTCGCAACAGTGAAGGAGCTGAGTTGGGCCTTATGAGTAGACAAGTCGATCGAGAAGGTCGTGCTGTGCAGGACCGGGTGGGTCATGGAAAGCGGAACTGGACGGGTCTAGGATTGCCAACAAGGCGAGAAGACGCTAGAAGAAGTTGACTGCAAGGCTTGGTAGACACGAACTCAGCAATCCGACCTCAAGTGGAGCTTGAGGGGGAGTGTTGAGCGGACAAGCTCAACCGGATCCGGATCGGCTGAATAAGGCGGAGCTGGATCGGTATCCGGAATGAAGAAGTGGATAGGTATCCGGATCGGTGTCCGGAACCAAGAGCCGGATCGTATTGTAACTGGTATGCCGTTAGAGGCCTACAATCGTAGCCTAGTACGTAGGCATATTCCTTGTAGTTGTTGGGAATTTAGGTCCATTCGGATGGGATCCGGACGAGCTGAATCAAACGAGACGAAGGAAGGAACCAGACCGGATGGACCCGGAAGGTATCCAGATACCTGATTGGATGGATCTGAAAGGAGTCCGACCGGATGCGGTATGAACCAAGAAATAGGAACATATTAGTAAATATGTTTAGATATGACCGTTGAGGTTATATTTGTAGATAGCCCTAAAGTTATATAAGTATAAATATAACTAGGGCAATAATGTTCATTATGAGGGTTGTTATCATTATTGTTGTATATAGAGAGAGAGAGACACACACACACATAGAAAGCTCTCTGTTGTAACCGTTGTCGTGTGAGTCTTCTCACACTATGTAAAAAGTAATGAAATAATTATTATAGATTAGATTAGTAGCTTCCTATAGAAAGATGGATATACTTAAGAGCTTCAAAACGTATTTTACTATATACAAAATGGAGAAATACATATCAAGTTATGTCAAAATAAAGTTTGAGAAGATTGGGAAATTAGAACTATCCCACATAGATAGGAAAGTTAAGGCCCTGGCTATATAAGCACCTTGAGCTCCATCATTTTTCATTTGTGCTAAGAGCACTTTGGTCACTTTGTCTTGATGGATGATGGTGGCCAAATTCCCTAAAACCGGAAACCGGCCGGTAAGCAAATTCGGAAACTGGCCGGTAAGCAAATTTGGAAAATGGAGCCGGTAAGCAAATCCGGAAACCGGCCGGTATGTAAAACTGGAACTGGAACTGGAACCGGCAAGCAAAACCGGAACCGAGCGGTAAGCAAAACTGGAATCGGAACCGGTATGCAAAACTGGAACCGATCGGTAAGCAAATTTGGAAACCGGCCGGTATGCAAAACCGGAACCGGAAACCGACCGGCAAGCAAAACCGGTATCGACCGGTAAGCAAAATTGGAACCGGAACTGGTATGCAAACTGGAACCGACCGGCAAGCAAACCGGAACCGTAACCGGAACCGGCCGGCGAGGGATTCGGCGATCGGGCGGAACAGGCGACCGTACGAGGTTGGACGCAAATCGAACGGATAAAAGGATCATGTGGCTATTTAAAGAAAGGTAAAAGAGACTAAAGTAAAGGTCAAGTGGACGGTCGCATGCAACTAAAGAAAAAGCCATGCAACTAAAAATAGATTCAATGAAAAGAAAAGCTATGCAACTAAAAGTAGAAGCCATGCAACAAAAAGTGGAGGCATATGATCAACGAGGAACTCCATATATAATTCCATTTTTTTTTCCTACACTAGGAGGCACTCTCCATATTATCTTAATTTTTTTTCTTTTCTTTAGGAGCTCTCTTATATTATCGAAGCCAATAACCCTAATCTTCCCTACGGAAGCTATCTCTCAAGTAAACCATAATTTCCATACAGAAGCAATCTCTCAAAATCCAAAATTCCTTGTCAAAGCCATATCACTCAAGAATCATAATCTCTTATTTCCTCTAATTTGTTATTCTAATCATCTCCATAAGATAAAACTTTTGTAATCCCAATCTTGGGATTGATTGTAATCTTTCTTTCCCTTTTATTAATGAAATTTGTTAATCTTTCTCATTTCGGTTAATTCTTAGTACATAAATACACGAATTTGATATCCTCTAGACAAAGGCCCCGGGGTCTTGCCTCAACGTTCATGTATTCTAGTCGTATTTTCGCGAAACCATCACAGCCAGATTCCTTTACGAGCACATCTGGTGCCGGTTCGGCTGTCCGATTGAGCTTATCAGTGACCAGGGGAGCCACTTTCTCAATACGGTTGTTCGAGAATTAACACATCATTATGTCATAGTCCATAAGAAGAGTACGCCATATTATTCGCAGGCGAATGGATTAGCAGAATCCACCAACAAGACGTTGTAGACCATTTTGAAGAAAATCGTCAATGAAAATAGAACGGATTGGGATACCAAACTATAGAGTGCGTTATGGGCGTACAGAACCAGCTACAAAACAAGCATACAGTCAACACCGTTTCGACTAGCGTTTGGGCTAGAGGCTGTGATGCCGGTCGAATTTCAGGTACCTAGTTTGCGAATTCAAGTACGGAACCGACTATCAGAAGCCAAGTTGGAGGAGGTACGGCTCCACCAACTCCTCGAACTAGGGGAAAAACGCGTCCACAACATGGCTGTGTTGGAATAGGAACAACGACGGCGTAAAGCGTTTGTGGATCGACATCGAAACGCAAGGGAAAAGGAGTTTGCCGTGGGTCGAGCAGTGCTGGTTTTCCAAACTCGCATGGGCCATATGCTGGACCGGCCCATACTGGATAACTGGAGCGGAACAAGGCACGTTCCAACTAGGTACGTTGGCCGGGGAAGTAGTCCGGCAAAAGGTGAATGGGTTTCGGCTCAAACCTTACCTGGGCCCTACGCCACTTAACCCATTCACCGTCGAACAGGACAGAGCCGGAGAACCCGCACCGTAAATGAGCGGCCCCACTTGTACCATAATGTAAAAATAGGTTGTAGATAACCGTTACGAAAAAAAAAGAAACAAAAAGAAAAGAAGAAGAAGGGGAGAAGATAGCAACTATTAAAATGACTAAAGACGCGGCCCAACAACACAGGAGACACGAGTTGGGAACACTAGCGTATGTATATAAATGTATGCAGACGACTCGAATGGTTACAGCTGATCAGGTCGGCGAGATGGATGCCGTCGCCTGATCACCCACGCACACAGGAGAGCAAGATGGAGATTCTACCGGAAGCACACGGGCGTTCCACGGAGCAGAATCAGCCTCCTGAGAACCTGCGCAAAAGAAAGCTACGGAGAACGACAGAGAAGAAGAGCTCGGTCTCAGTCCGACAACACTTCGTTCCTTCTAGTACGTGATATCTTTTCTCCCCCCGTCTCCCTCTCTTTTATAGCTCAAGGAGGGAGGCCGTTTCACCCATTTACATCACATTAATTCTTTGTCCTTTCGGACAGAGATACTCCTCGATTTCCCTTATAGAATATTGCTACCTAGGATTTAACCTTTGTGCCTACCTATCTACTATACGACAAGGGACGTGGCCACGTGTAAGGGCCGGTTCACACGCACTATACACGGTTTGCGCCTGGGGACAGTTTTCTTCACGACATCCACCCCCACCAAACCGCGCATCCACCGGTATGCGCCAAAATTGGGTTCCTATGGGAGAAAACCGATCCTTGCTTTTATTCCTTGTTTACCGGTTCATCCTCCGCCTCGGGCTGCTCGTCGTCGCTGTCCATGCCCCCTAGCCCCGGCTCCCGATCGTGTCGTTTCTTGAACGCTTTGATCCTCTTCCCAGCTACTGGTATCGCCATTCTCGTACCGTGAAGCTCCGCGAGATGGTACGTCCCATTGCCGTTGGCCCCTGTTACTACGTAAGGCCCGAACCACCTCCTTGCAAACTTCCGCGTGGCCCTGTGCTGATTGTCGAGGCTACTGTCGTAGACTAGCACCCAGTCGCCTTCCTCGATCTTCCTTGACCTGAACTGGTGTGTTCGGTCGAACCGGGCTTTGTTCCTTATCCTTGCTACCCGAAGTTTCTCTGCGGCTTGCTCTACGTCCTCCGGCCTCCGCTCGAGCTGTCGAATTCGCGCCGCCAATAGTTCCTCCCATCTCATCTCATCCTTCCAGTCCACTGTGGCCCACGAGGAGATCGTTCGCTCTGTTGGCATGATCGGCTTCTGTCCGAACATCAGCTCAGCCGGCATGAACCCGGTTACCGAACTGTGCGTAGTCCGGTCCGCCCACAAGGCATAAGGTAGCAGCCGTGGCTAGTCCCCGACTCGGCCTCCACACGCCCGTACTAGTGCTTTGACAATTGGCCTGTGTCCGCGCTCCACCTTCCCGTTCGCCTCCGGATTGTACGCTGTGGTGAGCGAAAGTTTGACTCCTAGCCGGTCGAACAACTCTTCGGCCTCTTCTGCGTCCAACTCACCACGGTCAGTCACGATCTTCCCTACGCACCCATATCGGCATACTACGTCCTCAATCAAAAACCGGCACACGGTTGCCGTCGTCTTGTTCTGCAGGGCGCGACCTTCAACCTGGTTCGTTAGATCTTCCCGAGCCAGCACCAGATACCACATCTGTCCTACCCCCATTGGCATTGTCACCAAATCCACCATCCACTTGAAGTGGACGGTCGGAGGGTAGGTCGGGTGAAGCTCGTCCCGATGTCGGATCATGGAGTGCACCTGACAGCTTTCGCAAGTCGTCATGAACCGATGCACGTCCCGGTATAGTCCCGACCACCAGTACTTCCCCTTTAGCTTTTCGAACGTGGCCCATGTTCCACGGTGTCCAGCCCACGGGCTATCGTGGTACGCTGCCAGCAAATCCTCCTGTTCCTCCTTCTTCGCCACCACTTGGAGCGGGATGTCGTTCCTCTTCTTCGGGTGCTTCCATATGTATCCGTCCCGAAGAAAGAATCGGTAGTCTTTCTTCCGAATCCGGTTGGCCTCGTCCGTTGTCCATGCCACGTCCGGTGTCATCGTTTTTAGGAACCCGCCGATCTGCAACCACTCCCCGTCGTACTTCCTCTCGTCGAAATCGTTAAGCGTTGGAGAGCATTCCCTGCCGGTTGTTACGTAAGCCGCCTCAAAGAAGTCCACGCCGACTTCCTCGTCCTCTGAAACCATGCTGCCCTCATTTTCGAATCTCGCCCTTGAAAGCATGTCGGCCATGGCATTGTCTTTCTCGGAAATGTGTCGTATTTCTGGATTCAGGGACTTGATATACGCTATCCACCTGAGTATTGCCAGGTCCGGCGTCGTGCATCCGGAAACCATGCCAAGGATTGGCAGGTAGTCCGTCTCAATAATTACCTCTGTCCCGATCAGGTAGTCTTTATCGGCCTTTACCGCCGAAACGATACCCCAGAGCTCGCGTTTAACCTGGGCGTATCCTCGCTGTCACTCGCTGAGGACCTTCACGCCGAACCGGATCGGGGAACGCATGCTGTCCTCGTCCTCTTGGTTGATGACCCATCCGATCCCAGTCGGACTCGTGTCTACCGTTACGTAAATTGGAGTGCTCTTTCCGTAGACAGCCTTTCGGAGCGCCGGAGCTGCGGCAAGCACTTCCTTCATCTTCCGGACAGACTCCGTATGCTCGTCTCTCCACTCGCAATTTCGCCCCTTTTTCAGCAACCCGTATAACGGCTCCGTGACGTGAGCGTAATGCGGGATCCATATGTGGTAGAATGCGCACGCTCCCAAGAACCTCCGAACCTCCGTGACCGAGCTACATTCATTCTTCATCGCGGAGATGGCTTCTATCTTAGCCGGAGACGGTTTCCGGCCGTACGGCCCGCATAGGTGTCCGACGACCATGATCTCTGTTTGCCCGAAGGCCGACTTTCCCCCGGAGAAGGTGAGCCTCGCGCCCTCCAACCTCTGCAGCACCTTCTCGCAATCATCGATGTGCGTCGCCACGAATTTCCGGCATCCGTCCGGTCCGATCGTCTCGTCCTTTTCCTCCACCGGGCATCCCTTGATCGGGACGTCGTCCTAAAACGGCATGGTGATGTCCGGGATACAATCCCTCAACACTTTTTTCATTGCGTTCACCATGTGAGCCACCGAGTTCGTCCCTCCTTGCGGCAGGGTACACATCCGTACTAGGCTGAGAGGAGTTCGCATTGTCGTGATGTCTCTGCTCTCTATGGCAAGCTGGAACTGATCGTACCCCGAGTAGAGATCACCGACCGAGTAAATCGATCTTCCGGCGAAGGCCTCCGCGAACTCGTCTATTGTCGGTCCGATTCCTGCGTTTCGAATGGTCAGCTTGTTGATCGGTTGCAGGTCTTTAATAAAGCGCAGCGTGCCATCCTTCTTCGGCACAGTAAACCACCGGTTCGAATATGGGGCACTCGACGGTTTGAGGATTCCTATCTCGACCTTCTGCTTTAACAACTCCATCAGCTTCGGGATGTGGGCTCTGGGTACTGGAATTGGTTTGAGACTCCATGGCACATGCGGTACCGTGAATATCACCATCGGTTCCATGACTGTCGGGTCTACGCACCCGATCTCCTCCAGTGAGAATGCGAAAGCCTTCCCGTGCCTCCCGAGCATTTCCAGAAAACGGTCCTCTTCCGCCAGCAGTAGGAAGCCACCCCCACTGATTTTGAGCTCGCGCAGCGTTATGTCGGTGAACGTGTGTCCTATGCGGGCCGGATTTCGTAAACTCGGGTCCGACGCAACCCCCTTTATTCGCAACTCGCTGCCCTCCAGCAAGGGAGCCGCGACTGGCCTCACCTTCCGGTCCACAGTCTTGTACCTCCTGTCCACCCGGGCCGTCCGATCCGACTCGAGCCCTCTACTGAAGTCCGCGATAAGTTCGTACATCTTTTCCGAACATACCGGAATCGTCCGGTCCTCTTTAAGGACCCCTCCGACTACCTGTCGCAACTCCCCCAAGGTATCGACGAAAGAGACTGCCTCCACGGCTCCGTTGATTTCCTCTCCAAGGCCGAGGATACCACATGCCCGAAGTTGCTCCTCCGCCCTTTTCTTCTTCTTGCCAACAACGTCGACTATCGTACACCCTCCGTTGTCGGAGAACCAAAATTTCCTACTTATAGTACAGGTCTTCTTCGCTATCGTACACTTGTGGGGTTTTCCCGGAGTGCCCGGACTATCGCGGCCCCACGCCTTGATAGCCCTCTCTAAAAATCCTCTCGACTTTCGCCCCCGAGGGTCTCACGGTTCCGCTCATGGTTCGGTCTCACCGTCAGGAACTGGACCGAGTGACGCCCATCCTGGCTCTTGACCCTTGCATAGGCCGAGCCGTTGTCCAGCACCTTGGTCTCCATCCGTGCTGCCGTGATGTACGGTTCTCCTAGTATAACCGGATGTGAGGACGTCTCCTGCACGAAGAAGTGCTGGTCAATCTCGACATCGCCGATCTTTACTCGTACATTCGGGCAGGCTCCATGTAGCTCTTCGGCGGCACGCGTCGCTGCACGTATTTTCCACCCGTGCTTGGTGTTGATCGGTCATTTTCCCTTCTTATAGAAGTCCATGGACATCAAATTGATTTCTGAACCATGGTCCACCAACGCCACCACTGGTTCATGAACATCTCCGATCTTCACGGGGGTCTTCGTGGTTGCTCTGGCCCAGTGCGGCCTCGAATAGTGGCTCTCCGCCAACTCGTCTTCCAGCGCCATGTCCTCTATGTGCGTCGTTCGCACCTCCACCGGCTTCTCCGGTTCTGTCTCTGTCGACAGCCTCTTCCTCTTCACCAAGTCTACGATGGAGTCGTGGAACTCCTTCTTAGGGATCCCGAGCACTTCCCTCAGTGATAGCTCCACCTTGCCGTCGAGGATTCGTTCTTCCAAGACCTTTCGCAAGTCCGTGGATCTTTCAATTTCTGTGCCCAGTCCGTACCCACCCCTCTTGGGATTATCCTGGGCGCCGGTCGCATCGACCTCATTCCGCCTTTGCCCGGACCAAGTTTCATATCGTTGCGAGGGCTCGGCCCCTCTGGTTTTCCCTACCCGCTTGTCCTCCACAAGAGCCTCGTAATTTTGACAAGCAGCTTCGATGAAACCCGTCTTTTCTTCCACCGGGTCACTCCACCCGGTTACCTCCCGGACCCGTTTTTCTGCACGGTCCACCTCTTCTTTCCTTAGCCGTGCGCCGGCGAGGCCTTCCAGCATCGTCGGCTAGAACCCGGCTTTGTTCGTCTTCAGGGCCTCGCCACCTTCGACCCAAATACCAGCTGATGCCGAGTAGTGGACGGTCTCCGCGTGACGAGCCTCCGCCTCCTCCATCAGCCTTTTCATACCCTCTCGCCCGACGTTCAGCTTCAGGGCCCTTCAGGTCTCGCTAGCGTGCACCCGACCGTTCCACAGGTACACCACGTTGCTTCTCATCGCCTCGGCGAAGTCCCCGCAGTCCTTCCGGATGTGCCCAATCGCGTCACACCACATGCACCTGTTTTCAGCCAGAGGTCGTCGGTCACGGGCCTGTTCGCCACCATCCCTACGTGCCTGGGCGATCTGGAGATCCTTTACCATCCGCGTCAGCTCCTCTAGAGCTGCTTCCCCGGACAAGCCCTTGACCATGCCGGTTGAAGCCTACCCGGTCTCGAGCCAATCTCGGGTCTCTTCCCTTTGCGCTGGTGGTGTTGGCTCGAGCTTCCTTGCTGCGACAGAGCCCGCCCCTGTCGATCCTTTGCCAACCCATTCCTGCCGTTTATCAAAATGGCCACAGACCCTTTTCACCATGGCCCAGTTGGCCATCAGCCCGTCATCAGTCTCCAATAGGAGGCCTACCTGCTCCCGATCCCGCTCGTCAATCGACTTAACAAACAATAAGACACGGCTTGTGTCCAGAACAGTCCGGTCAAGCACCGAGAGGCGCGCGAAGCGTTCCTCAAACTCTCGAAGGAGCACTGACGCGTTCCTTCCTTTGTCGGGGGTCTCCACCCACTCCATGAAGTCCCGCTTCGAAAGTCGAAGCGCATCTTCAAGCCCGTATTTTTCGAGGAGTCGACCTTCGAACTCCTCCCAGGTCCAGCTCTTGGCCTGTACCTCGAGTACCTCGGTATGGATACCCGGCATCGCCACTCGAGGGAATCCGGCTAGACGCCTCTCTTCCGGAATGTCCCTCATTACCATCTCAGCCCGGTAGGACGCCAAGTAGCTCGTGGCATCCTTCCCACTAAACCGGCCGATCGTACCGACAACTGCCTCGATAGCCCTATCAAGGGCGCCGGTGCCTTCGCGCGCAATCACTATACGGTCCACAGCCGAAGCCATGGCCTCTGCAAGGTCCGATCCCCTCATCTTCTACTCCTCTGCCGCCTGTTCACGTCGGGTTCACCAAAGATGTCGCGTCGTTACGCGCGTGCGTGGAGAACAAGGCGGGACCATAGGGGTCTTGGACCGAGGAATAGGTGAGAAAAGGGAGAGGGAGAGAGAGAGAGACGCTCGCACACGTATAGACAAAGAAGAGCACGGGGACGCGGCCCAACAACACAGGAGACACGAGTTGGGAACACTATCGTATGTATATAAATGTATGCAAACGACTCGAACAGTTACAGCCGATCAGGTCGGCAAGATGGATGTCGTCGCCTGATCACCCACACACACAGGAGAGCAGGATGGAGATTCTGCCGGAAGCACACGAGCGTTCCACGGAGCAGAATCAGCCTCCTGAGAACCTGCACAAAAGAAAGCTACGGAGAATGACAGAGAAGAAGAGCTCGGTCCCAGTCCGACAGCACTTCGTTCCTTCTAGCGCGTGATATCTTTTCTCCCCCCGCCTCCCTCTCTTTTATAGCTCAAGGAGGGAGGCCGTTTCACCCGTTTACATCACATTAATTCTCTGTCCTTTCGGACAGAGATACTCCTCGATTTCCCTTATAGAATATTGCTACCTAGGATTTAACCTTTGTGCCTACCTATCTACTATACGACAAGGGACGTGGCCACGTGTAAGGGTCGGTTCACACGCACTATACACGGTTTGCGCCTGGGGACGGTTTTCTTCACGACAACGTAACAATGGAGGCAGAGCCGCAACCGACTGCAAGCACGACAACGGTGGAGCCCAATCCACTAGCTCAAGAAGAGCCCACCGTACCCGGACCGCCCACACACGACGACTGCGACTCCGGGAGAAACCAACCCGACCTAACATGAGAGCCACACCACGATGCACCTATGGGCCCTACGTCACCTCCGGATGCGGACACCGTTGCAGAGCCAAACATCCGGGCCATTTTGGAAGAGGATTAACGGGATTGGTCCGATGTGCTAGGGCACTGTCCCACAGGCGTGCCAGGTGTTGTCCGCCGGAATAGTAATCGACGGACAAGAGCGTAGGAATAAGAAATAATATAAGATCATAACGCATGTAATGGTTCACGCAGGAAGCGTGAACGGCTAAATAGACCCTGCGTATATAAAGGGCAGAAAACCTCTGATAGAGGAAGCGTGTAATTTTGGGAATGTAAGAAACGTCTCATAATAGAATTCTAGCTTCTCTGATTCTCTGTGTATAGCTACGGCTAATCCACTGTGTGTGTCTTGAAGACCTAAGCGTGTAAGAATGTAAGTGTAACATTTGCTAAGGATTTGGTTGTAGCCGTCTCCCTTATCTGTTGATAGGTTATAGGGAACATTCCCCTACGCATTACGCTTAGACGCCTATTCGTTGTTCCACACCCACTTGGAGGTCTAGGTCGAAGGACTGACCGTGGATTGTGTTCCTAATCGGCAACAATATTCGATGCTTTATCGACAAGAGCTTGTACAACAACTTCAATGAAGAGAGTAAGGCTCATGAATGCCATAAATCGAGTCTCAGTCTTCCGGAAGTTAGTGAGACTCAAATATCAAGACGACTCTAGTATGGCGGAGCACATGAATGCCTTCCAGGGGTTGATAAACCAAACAACC
This sequence comes from Azolla caroliniana, assembly GCF_043228905.1. Taxonomy (NCBI): domain Eukaryota; kingdom Viridiplantae; phylum Streptophyta; class Polypodiopsida; order Salviniales; family Salviniaceae; genus Azolla; species Azolla caroliniana. Next base: position 15,232,895 of record NW_028230452.1, read on the forward strand.
TCGTTGGAACTACCTCTAGCCGAAGAGGTACTAGTGTTGTTGTTGCTCGGTTCACTCCCGGATAGTTGGGAGACACTTGTTGTCACTTTGGGCAAAGCCAAGCCGGAAGGGAAACACCTATCCCTAGCAAGACTGAAGTCGAGCTTGCTGGATGAAGACACTTGCTGAAGGACTGGGAGTCTGAAACCGATCCGAAGGCCTTGGTTATGGAAGACAACCATAACCGGGGAAGAGGCCCGAATCAGAGTCCTAGAAGCACGACAAATCGGGGACAAGGTCGAAGTCAAGGGGGAGGCCCACTTGCTTTTATTGCGGTGTCGTGAAAATACGACGAGGACACGTGAACTTGAGGCAGGACCCTGGGGCCTCCGACCAGAGTATATCAAATTTGTGCGTTTTTGTATTAAGAATTAATCGATATGACAAAGTTTGATAAAATTTATTAGTAAAGAAAGAGAAAAATTACAATATGTTCCAAGATTGGGATTCAGAAGTTTAGGTTTACTAAGATTAATAGAAAAGAAAAATTAGGGTTTTTGAGTCTTATGGCTTTCGTAGGTAAAATTAGGGTTCTTGAGTGTTATGGCTTCGATAAGATAAGAGAACCGAGAAGGAAAAGAAAAAGAAAAATAGGGAGAGAATCCGTGTAGGAAAAAAAAATGGAATATATATGGAGTTCTCCGTTGATCATAGCCTTCAATGTTACTTTGCATGCCCACTTTTAGTTGCATGGCCTCTACTTTTAGTTGCATCCATTTTTAGTTGCATGCCTTTTTTTTTTAGTTGCATGTGACCGTCCACATGGCCTTTAATTTAGTTTTCTTTACTTTACTTTAAATTGCCGCATGATCTAATAATCCGTAAAGTTTAGCCCATGCTTTGATCCGTCCGGTCCGCGTCCGTCCAGTCCGGTTCCGGTTCTGTCACTATCTAATTCTGGTTCGATCGTCGGCTCCGTCCGGTTCCCAATTGCCGAGGGATCTTAACACATAGATGAAAAATGAGGGATCTCAATGTGCTTATATAGCTGGAGCCTAAAGTTTCCTATCTATGTGGGATACTTCAAAATTCTATTTTCCTTAGCTTCTCAAACTTCATGTCCACATAACTTGATATGTAGTTGTCCATTTTATATGTAGTAGAATGCGTTTTGAAGCTCTAGAGTACATCCATCTTTCAATAACAAGCCATTAATCTAATCTAAAATAATTATTTCATTATTTTTTACATAGTTTTCATATCGTGTGTGAAAAACCACACGACAACGGAAAGCTGTGTCACTTCTAGAAGAATTGTCGACACTTCTGGAAAGCCAAAGGGGGAGCCGGCGGTGGGGAATCGAAGAAGATTTTGGAGAGAAGAGGAACAAAGGTGTTGTGCCTTTCGGCTCTGGATCGTTGCGTGAGTCGGGTGGGAACCGCTGAGGTTTTGGACTAGGAAGAGGAGAGTTTTAAGGCTAATAAGAATATAAATAGATTTTAAGAAAGAGATATAGAAACCTCGTGAATCCCATGAATTTGTTGTATTAGATTGCTCAATATTAAGAGAAGAATATGAATTTGGAAAAGAAAGAAGAATATAGAAATCTCGTGAATCCCACGAGTATAGTTTATTTCATGAATACCACGAATATATTAATTGCTGTCTTTTAGAAATATATCCAATTCCTAAATATTTCACACACCCCTATTACTGTCATGATATGGCAAGACTCGAACCCATGACCTTATGCTACATGGGTCGAGCTCTTGACTATTAAACCATACATTGTAATGCGTAAAATATTATTTTCATTTTTGTTTTATTATAGAAAATGGATGTATATTTTAGATTTCTCTGGAACATTCTAGAAACTTCACGAGTACTCCTGAGAACACTATAAAAGGAGGCACAAGGCATTATTTCAAACCAAATTGGTTCAACGCTAGTCTTAAGCCTCCTAGCTACTATTGTATACTCTCTTCACATAATATATATCTTTTATCATCATTCTCTCACCCTTTCTCTCTCTCTATCTCTCTCTCTTGCTCACTCTTTCCTTCTCTCGAGAGTTCTACACCTCTCTTAGTACTAATCCTTATCTTTTAGTACTAATTCCTTCTCTGTCTTAGTACTGATCCTGACAATTACATTGTGCTCCTCATCCTTATATAGTGATGAGAGACTCTTAACAATCCATGTTTTTTCTATAGATAGACTCTATGCTTTCTCTAACATGCTTTTTCTAAAGTGATCCTACTTTTTCTAACTTGATGCGTTTTTATTGACTATGGTGTTCATGCACACTAGACGTGAATGTGTAGCTTTTTCTTTTATCATGCGTTTTCTTCTAACTAAAGTTTATCCTAGTGTGCACTTACCTTTCTATGTGGGACGTCTACTTTTTGAATACTAATGATATGTTAGTGTAATGGTAAGACTTTACATTATTAACATGGAGGTACATGGTTCGAATCTTGCCTTATGCATGTAACAATCTTTTCTTTTATTTACAAATTTGTCTCTTCATCCGGTGAGAGACTCTCACCGGCCTTCTTCATCCGGCTCTTGCCGGTTCTGTTTGATCCAGTTCTTACCGGTTCTCCTTACCGGATCCTCCTTACCCATCCGGAGGGATCAAAAATGCAATTTTCTCATAGTGTGCGATTTACACTACGACAACGACAATCACAACTGAGGAAGAACTATTGCTCATTACCGAGGAGAGTGAGCTACATCTTGTTAGCAACGAGATGACATGGGTGGTCGACTCCAGAGCGTCGTTCCATCTGACCCCTAACTGGAAGTGCTTTGCATCTTATAGAACTAGAGATCACAACTATGTCCAGATGGGAAATGAAGGTGCATGCCGAATTGTCGGCATAGGAGATGTGTGGTTGACAACGTCAACCGGGTGCAGATTTTTGTTGGAAGATGTAAGACACGTTTCGGAGGTTTGGATTAACTTGATATCAGCTAGTCGGCTAGATGATGAAGGCTACACGCGTAGCATTCGGAACGGAGTCATGAAGTTTTGCAAACGAAGCCTGATCGTAGCTCAAGCTTAGAAGATCAACAGTGTACCTAATGCATGCTCGGATATGCCGGGAAGAACTGAACGTGGCATTTGACAATGTCCGTGAACTGTGACACAAAAGGTTGTGCCACATGTGCCAGAAAGGGATGCGTAAACTTGCCAAAGATAACCTCATTCTGGAGGTGAAAGACATGCAACTTGAGAAGTGCACTGACTGTTTGGCCAACAAGCAGAAGGAACCTCCTTCTGAACCCGACCACAATCGAGACAGAATGCACCGTTGGAACTTGTGCATACCAATGTATTCCAAGTGGACACGAAGTCACAGTACTTTGTGATGTTCATAGTCAACCACAATTGGAAGCTGTGGGCCTCTCCGCTGAAGACGAAGGACCAAGTACTATCCGTCTTCAAGGAATTCCACGCAAGGGTGGAAAGGGAAACCGGCCGAAAGCTGAAGACGATTTGAGTAGACAACGGAGGTGAATATTGGGGTCAGTTTGAGGAGTACTGCCAGTAGAAGGGAATCTGACTTGAATTCACCATTCCGAAGACGCCGAAGTTGAACAGATTGGCCGAGAGGATGAACTGGACTGTGATGGAGAAAAACTGGAGCATGCTGGCATATGCTAGGTTGTCCAAGAAGTTTTGGGTTGAGGCGCTGATGACGACGATCTATGTGGTGAATGTTGGCATGAAAGGCCGACTCCTTCCAAGTTGTGTGAACTCGTTAATAAGTTAGGGCTTAGTATATATAAGTGAATACCTAACATTGTAACGAGGACGATGACGAGCAGACGATTGTAATCTTTGAGAGAGAGAAACGTGTTGTGCAAAAATAAGAAGCTTTCCATTAAAGCTTGCAATTGTGTAAGTCTATATCTGCCTTCTCTATCTTCTGTGTGTATGTTGTTTGCTGTTCATAGCCATAAGATCTAAACATACACTTCTGCATAACTATCGACATTCACCAACAACTGGTATCAGAGCAGTGTTCTGCTGTGTGGCGGCAACAGATAACAGAAGAAGAACCTGAAAGAAAAGACCAAGTCAGAAACATGAAATCCACAGAAAGAATATGGCTTCAACATCCGGAACAGGAGTCGAAATTAGAAAGTTCGACGAAAAAACTTTGCCCTGTGGAAAGAGATGATGCCGGATTTGCTGATTATCCGAAGATAGGTCGAAGCCATTCGGCATAATGAAAATCCTGCTTCGATGACATCAGAAGAGTGGAGATCAATGGACGAAATAACGCGCTCCACCATCTGGTAGCCTGAGAACCGGAAATTGATATGGAGCAGCGACGTAGTCTTCTATGAAGACTCTATCTTCTCTCAACGGAACTAGCAAAAAGCAGTGGGGAAGAAGGTATCCTTCGAAGATGACAATGTCATCGTAGAAAGATTGGCCCATCGGGCCAATCTGAGAGTCAACAGACAGTTGAACTCCAACCAGCTGACAACGTCCTAGCCGACACCGAATCGGCAATAAGTCCCAACATCGAACTCAAAGACAAAGTCATCAAAGATCGAGCCGAACCGACAAAGGTTGATCAAGGCAGAGTCAACAAGGGACAAGTCTGAAAAGAGTCGACAACAACTATAGGGGAGAACAACCAGACACCGCCGAAATCCCAAACCGAGGGCGAAATACCGAACAAGACTTCTGACTCAACTGGTTCAACAAATGCCGATCGTAAAAAAGAACCAATCGAAGAATCCGAACCAGATATTACGGCACCCAGGAGATCTGGACGAGCTTGAAGGAAAACAGAGTTTTATCAACCGGGCCTTGACTACGTCAACTACACGTATGACGAAGCTATGGCCGCACCAGATGCTGAAACATGGCTACAAGCCATGATATCCGAAATGGACTCGATTCATCAGAATCAGACATGGGAGCTGGTCGAACTACCTCAGGAAGAAAGCCGCTACCTTGCAAATGGGTGTTCCGATACAAGTATGTATCCGACTTAGAGAAACCCAAGTACAAAGCTCGGCTTGTCGTGAAAGGATTCAAACAGGAATACGGGGTCGACTATGACGAGATATTCTCACCAGTAGTCAAGATGACCACCCTCCGACTCCTACTAGGAGTCGTGGTGACAGAAGATCTAGAGCTCGAGCAGATGGACATAAAAATGGCATTCCTACACGGAGATCTGGAAGAAGACATATACATGTCTCAACCGGCAAGCTTCACGACGACGAGGGAGGACAATCATCTCGTATGTAGACTGAAGAAAAGTCTATATGGCCTCAAACAAGCGCCAAGAATGTGGTACCAGAAGTTCGACTCCCACATAAGGCAGCTTGGATACAATAGATCAAACTTCAACCCATGCATGTATGTTTGGCAATTGGCCGACGAGTCCAAGATCTATCTGATCCTTTATGTCAACGACATGCTGATTGCAGGGAGCAATCAAGAAGAGATCAGAAAGCTCAAGCGGAGCCTTCACACAAAATTCGTGATGAAGGAACTCGAACAAGCCTGACACATACTGGGCATGAGGATAGAGCGAAATCGGACGCCTAGGACTCTTCGACTCTCCCAATCTGACTAGATCCGCAAGGTGCTGAAGCGCTTCAACATGGAGATTGCGAAGCCATCACTGACATCGCTTCCGACGTCGATCAGACTATCGGATAGAGACTCTCTTGAAACGGACAAGGAGAGAGAGCTTAATGGAAAGATACCCTACGCATTGGCAGTAGGAAGTATCATGTACGCAATGGTGGTGACCCAACCCGACCTAGCCTATGCCGTAGGGGTGGTCAGCCGGTACATGTCAAACCTAGGAAAAAGAAGCATTGGGAGGCCGTTAAGCACATCCTTAGGCATCTGAAAGGAACTACGGATGCACAACTAACATTCGGTTCGACAACATCAACCGAAGTCGAAGGCTACACCGATTCTGACTATGCCGGAAACATGGATAATTGGAAATCGACATTAGGCTACATATTCACCTATAGTGGTGGTGCGATATCATGGAGGTCGAAACTACAAGAGTGCATGACTCTATCTACCACAAAAGCCGAGTACATAGCAACATCGGAAACAGTGAAGGAAGTGATCTAGTTGCACTGACTGTCTACCAATTTCGGAATTGCAAACCGAATAGACCGACCAACGCCGACCATCTATTGTGACTCACAGAGTGCAATACCCCTCATCAACAGTCCCGTCTACCATGCGAAGACGAAGCACATTGAGGTGCGGTATCATCATATCTGGGAGCTCGTGACCGAGAAGAAACTCGAAGTCCGGAAGATCAACACCGAGGTGAACATCGTCGATTGCTTGACGAAGCCATTCCCAGATCAACGCTAAGGACGAAGATGGGGCTACGACAAGCGACCGAGTAGAAGAAAGCCGAACGAGGAGTAGAAGGTAAGAGCTGACCGACACTCATTCTATACCTCTTCCGACTCGGCTACTTGCCGACAGACTTGTAACATAAGATCTAGTTAAATTTGTAATCTAGTTTTACGGGGGAGATAACCCCAAGCACTTGTAAATGCAAGAAAGAGTAGTCCTTTTACGGGGGAGTTTGTTGGCATAAAAGGCCGACTCCTTCCAAGTTGTATCTGTCCGAGTGTGAACTCGTTAATAAGTTAGGGCTTAGTATATATAAGCGAATACCTAACATTGTAACGAGGACGATGACGAGCAGACGATTGTAATCTCTGAGAGAGAGAAACGTGTTGTGCAGAAATAAGAAGCTTTCCATTAAAGCTTGCAACTATGTAAGTCTATATTTGCCTTCTCTATCTTCTGTGTGTATGTTGTTTGTTGTTCGTAGCCATAAGATCTGAACACACACTTCCGCATAACTCTTGATATTCACCAACAGTGAATAGATCACCCTCAGCACCCTTGGACAGAGACACACCACAGAATATGGACCGGTAAAGATGTGTCTTACCGGCATCTGAAGGTATTCGGCTATCTCTTCTACGTGCATGTTGCAAAGGACAAGAGAGTGAAATCGGATCCGAAGTCTTGACCATGGATATTTCTTGGATATGGCGATGATGAGTTCGGCTACTGGGTGCGGGACTTGGTCGACAAGAAGGTTTTAACAGAGTCGAGACATAGTCTTCATGGAAGACAAGACCATTGTTGAATGGCAGTCGGAGAAGAAGATAGTGGAATCCTAGTCAACCGACAGAAGTTGGTTGGAAGATGCCAGTACACATCCGGTTGGAAGCCGGATGTCAACTGAAGACCAGGATACCAACTAGTTCTGGATAAGGAACCGGACCAACTGAAGAAGAAGAAGAATCGGACATTGGGACTGGACAAGACCCCGAATCAGATTTGGATGAAGAACAAATGGAGGAACCAGTGGTCGAAAACCAAGGACGGAGATACCCTTTAAGAGAGAGAAGGGTCCTCCGAAGATTTTTGGATGCAAATCATGTCTTATTGACCGATGAGGGGGGAGCCAGAAAACTTCGGAAAAGCAAAGAAAGACACCCACAGGCGCAAGTGGTTAAGTGCCGTGCATGATGAGATGGATTCCTTGCATGAGAACCACACATACGAATTGACAGAGCTTTGAAAGGGAAGAGAGCACTCTAGAACAAGCGGATGAGAACCAGACGAGATGGATCAAACGAGACGAAGGAAGGAACTAGACCAGATGGACCCAGAAGATATCCGGATACCGGATCGGATGGATCCGAAAGGAGTCTGGCCAGATCCGGTATGAACCAACAAATAGGAACATATTAGTAAATATGTTAAGACGTGACCGTTGATGTCATATTTGTAGATAGCCCTAAAGTTATATAAGTATAAATATAACTAGGGCAAAAGTGTTCATTAGGAGGGTTGTTATCATTATTGTTGTATAAAGAGAGAGAGACATAGAAAGCTCTCTGTTGTAACCAACGATTGGCAAAGATATAGAACTCAAGGTCATTGCCTCCAAGTCTCCTGTTGTATTCTTTCTCTCATAGTTATAGTTGGAGTCTGTGGGCTCCCGTGGTTTTTCCCAATCAGGGTTTTCCATGTTAACATCTTGTGTCATCTTATTTCTATCCTCTGTTTTCTTCCATTGAGTGATTGAGACTCGGTTGTGGCTAAGCACTATTTCGGATAGGAGTTAGTGTCAGTCTCTCATATGAGCATTGAAGTACTAGTCAGAACTTCTGTTAGTACTTTTAAGGACTTGTATAAAAGTGCTCACTGAGCACACTTGTATGTACAAAGTGTTATTATTTGGAATTGAGTTTATGCTATTTTGCTCTCTCTGTCTCTCCTGTGTATTCTCTGTTTTGAAGCTTCCATTAAACCTGTGCTTACTCTCTGTTGTTATCTGGTGAAACCCGTTTCCTCTATAAGCTTTTGCACGCTATTCTTTTCAATCACATATCGGCCATGGTGTTGTCTTTCCCGGAAATGTGTCGGATTTTTGGGTTCAGGGATTTGATGTACGCGATCAATCCGAGCATAGCCAGATCCGGAGTCACGCATCCTGATATCATCCCAAGGATCGGGAGACATCATGTCTCTATGATTATCTCTGCCCTAATCAAGTAGTCCTTATTGGCCTTTACTGCTAAAATGATACCCCACAACTCCTGCTTGACTTGGGTGTATCCTCGTTGTCGTTCACTCAAAACCGGATGGAGAATCTTGAGTTGCCTTCGTCCTCTTGGTTGATCACCCACCCGATGCAAGAGGGGCTCATGTCGACTACTACGTATATTGGAATTGGATGGAGAGCTAGTGCCGCTATCAACATCCTCTTTAATCTCCGGATCGTTTCTGAGTTCTCTTTGCCCCATTCGAACTTCCGCCCCTTCTTCAGCAAGTCGTAAAGTGGCTCCACAATATGCGCATAGTGAGGAATCCAGATGTGGTAGAAGGAACATGCCCCTAAGAATCGCCGAACCTCCGTGGTCGACTTGCATTCTTCCTTCATCGCTGAGATGGCCTCAACCTTCGCTGGAGACAGTCTCCGGTCGTAAGGTTTCCATAGGTGCCCGACCACTAGGACTTCCGATTGTCTGAATGCTAACTTCTCGCCTAAGAAGATTAGGTGCACCCTTTCCCAACTATGTAGTATCTTTTCACAATCGGCAATGTGGTTGGCAACGAACTTCCGATACTGATCCTCCCTGACCGTCTCTTCCTTTTGATCCACCAGACACCCCTTTATCGGGATGTCATCCAAGAACAACATGTTGATATCTAGGATACAATCCCTTAGTACCTTGTTCATTGCATTCGCCATGTGCGCCACCTAATTTGTTCCTCCCTCTGGTAGGGTACACATCGCCGTGATGTCCCTGCTTTTGACGGCTAGTTGGAATTGGTCATACCCTGAGTACAAATCTTTGACTGAGTAGATTGACCTTCCTGTTGAACACGGGTCTCTAATAGACGTCTTCACATTGTCTTCCTTTGTACACACCAGGTTTTGGCTATTTATGTAAATAATGAGAAGGGCAGTTGCCCTAATTTAGTTAGTATATAAACTGACTTTGTAACATAGTTTTATGGTTGGTTGAAAATACAGTTCATCTTGTGTCGAACGTCTCTCTCTCTCTCTTGCGTTCTAGTTGTGTCTTGCTTTCTGTTGATGTTGTTGTTGCCATCAATCTATCTTCCTTGTATTTGTTTACGATCTTCTCTCTGGAAGAGTGCTAATTTGTTCCGCACTAGATGACCACATTCCCAACATCTGGTATCTGTTAGGAAACAAATCCCTCCGGATGGGATAGGAGTACCCGGCAACGGAAGACCCTATGAGAACCGGATGACGAGTGCCCGACAAGAGCCGGATGGTGAAGCCCGGTGAGAAGTGCTCACCGGATGAAGGGACATATTCGTAAATATGTTTCTGAGAGTCCATTGGGGCTATATTTGTAAATAGCCGAAAAGTCATATTAGTATAAATATGACTTAGGGCAAACTTAGAATGTAGCAGTTGTCATTCTTGTTGGTGCAAGATTTGAGTGCAACCGTGTACAGAGAGAGAGTGAGAGAGAGTGAGAGATGAAGAGGACGTTGTCTCTGTTGTAACCGCCACCTATGGCGAAGACAGTGAACAAGAGGTCGTTGCCTCTGTGTTCATCTATTGTATATTGTAACATAGTGATAGTTCGCAGTCTGTGGACTGCCGTGGTTTTCTCCCGTGTTTGGGTTTTCCACGTAAACATCCTGTGTACTCTTCTCTTTACCGTGTCGTGCGTACATTACCCATTTTTCTGTGTTTGATCCTAGACTCGGTTGTGGCCGAGCGTTGTTTTCGGGAGCGTGTAGTCCTTACAAAGTGGTATCAGAGCGAAACAACACAAAAATGGACGAATCGTTGGGAGGCATGTTCAAGCTCACCGGCTCCAATTACTCAGTGTGGAAGTCGAAGATGAGGGACATGCTCGTGGTTAAAGATTTTTGGTTGTCGGTTCAGTTCGGGGACAAGAGACCAGACAAAATCGATGCCACGATATGGGAGGTGATGCACATGAAGACAACGGCGTACATACGATGCTTCATCGACATTAGTCTATACAACAACTTCATTGAAGAGAGAAAGGCTCATGAGCTGTGGGACAAGATAGACATTATGTTTCAAAACAAAAATGTTGTTAATCAGGTTTCGGTATTTCGGAAGCTAGTAAGACTCTGATACCAAGATGGCTCCAGCATGGCGGAACACATGAATGCCTTCTAGGGGCTGATCCACCAGGCAACATCATTGGAAGTACCTCTCGCTGATGAGGTACTAGCACTACTCCTGCTCGGTTCCCTCCCAGATAGCTAGGAGACGTTGGTTGTCACTTTGGGCAACGCCAGACCGGAAGGGAAACGGTTATCCCTAGCAAGAGTGAAATCTAGCTTGCTAGATGAAGAGGCACGTTGGAAAGATAAGGATACGAGCTCCGACTCCAAAGCACTCCTTACCGAATCGGAACGCAGAAGACAAAGGAATCGTAGCCCCCAGAACCGGGAAAAGTCAGGGACACGGTCAAAGTCAAGGGGGAGGCCTACTTGCTTCTATTGCGGCAAGCCTGGACACTTCCAGAAAAACTGTCAGCACTTCCGAAAAGACAAGGAAACTGATGGTACCGATTCGAAGCGAACACTGGACTAGAATGGTAAAGACCGGAGGGGAACAGATCGGAAGGGAACGACGGCAATTGCGGCAAGTGAAGAAGAGATTATGCTCATCACCGAGGAGAGTGAGTTGAACCTTGCCGGCGACGAGACAACATGGGTTGTTGATTCTGGAGCGTCGTTCCACCTTACCCCGGTCCGTAAGTACATCTCATCCTACTCAGCTGGTGATCATAGTTGTGTCCAGATGGGGAATGAAGGTACATGCCGAATTGTCGACATAGGAGACGTGTGGTTGACAACCCCAACCGGATGCAAGCTGCTGCTGAAGGATGTCTGACACGTTCCGGAGGTTCGACTAAACCTGATATCAGCCGATTGGCTAGATGATGAAGGCTACACGAGTAGCATCCGGAACAGTGTACTGAAGTTCAGCAAAGGGAGCTTGATTGTGGCTCGGGCTCGGAAAGTCAACACTCTGTACCTGATGAATGCCCGGTTATGCCCGGTTATGCCCGGAAGAAGTGAACGTGGCTTCTAACACTGCTAGTGAGCTATGGCACAAGAGGCTGTGTCACATGAGCGAGAAGGGGATGAAGAGGCTTGCAGATGACAACCTCATTCCAGTGAAGAACGTGCGTTTGGAGAAGTGCACTGATTTTCTGGCCGGTAAGCAAAACCGAACCTCCTTCCGACCAAGGCCACCGATGAGACGTAATGCACCACTGGAGTTGGTGCATACTGACGTGTGTCAAGTGGACATGAAGTCACATGCCGGATCGTAGTACTTCGTGATGTTCATAGATGACCACAGTCGGAAGCTGTGGGCCACACCACTGAAGACAAAGGATCAGGTGGTATCCGTCTTCAAAGAGCTCCATGTGAGAGTGGAAAGAGAAACCGGTCGGAAGCTGAAGGCGGTTCGAGTAGATAGCAGAGGAGAATATCGGGGGCAGTTCGAGGAGTACTGCCGCTCGAAGGGAATCCGGCTCGAATTTACCGTGTCGAAGACGCCGGAACTAAACGGGCTAGCCGAGAGGATGAACCGAACCATAATGGAGAGGGTCCGGAGAATGCTGGCGCATGCAAAATTACCCAAGATGTTTTGGGCTGAGGCACTGTCGATGGTGACATATGTGATAAACAAATCACCCTCAGTACCCTTGGACGAGGACACGCCGCAGAGAGTCTGGACCGGTAAGGAAGTGTCCTACCGGCATCTAAAGGTATTCGGGTGTCTTGCATATGTGCGTGTAGCTAAGGACCGGAGAGGAAAGTTAGATCCAAAGACCCGGCCATGCATATTACTTGGTTACGGCAACGATGAGTTCGGCTACTGAGTGTGGGACCCGGTCGACCAGAAGGTATTCCGGAGTCGAGATATTATCTTCATGGAGGATAAGACACTCGCCGACTGGGAGTTGGAGAAGAAGATAATGAACTCTGAGTCGACCGATAAGGATCGATTCTACGATGAGCAAACCCAACCGGCAAGAGACCGGTTAGCACTCGACGAACCGGCCGGTGACGGTAAGGAGACAAGACAGGCTGAAGAAGAAAGAATAGGTGAAACCGGAACTGGCCAAGACCCCGAATCGGATTCGGATGAAGAACAAATAGTGGAGCCGGTTGTCGAAGGTCAAAGACGGAGATATCCTCTCAGAGAGAGAAGGGCCCCTCGAACATTTCCGAATGTAGAGCATGTGCTGTTGACCGATGAGGGAGAGCCGGAAAGCTTTGAACAAGCAAAGGATGACACCCATAGCCGCAAATGGTTAAGTGCCATGTAGGATGAGACGGATTCCCTGCATGAGAACCATACATACGAATTGGTGGAGTTGTGGAAAGGAAAGCGGTCACTCCGAAACAAGTGGGTGTACAAGTTGAAACCGGGAGATGCCGACAACCCCCCGAGATACAAAGCCAGGATCGTGGTGAAGGGGTTCCAGTAGAAGAAGGGCGTGGACTTCGACGAGATATTTGCTCTGGTAGTAAAGATGACCTCCATCCAGACAGTGCTGAGTATAGCGGCAAGCATGTATCTCGAGGTAGAGCAGTTGTTGAAGCCAGCAAGGAAATATTATGGATGAAGGACTTCATCAGAGAGCTTGGTATTCGGCAGGATGAATACCGGCTCTATTGCGACAGTCAAAGTGCCATCCACCTTGCTAAGAACGCAGCGTACCATTCCAGGACGAAGCACATCCAGCGTAGGTATCACTGGATCTGGGAGCTAGTAGAAGATCGAGAGTTCACGCTGACGAAGATCCAGACGGCCGAGAATGGGTCAGATATGCTGACCAAAGTACTGATACCCGACAAGCTGGATGCATGTTGGAAGCGGATCGGACTAGTAAGACATCCCATGCCGGAGTGAAGGGGGAGTTTGTTAGGAAACAGATCCCTCTGGATGGGATAGGAGTACCCGGCAACGGAAGACCCGGTGAGAACCGGATGACGAGTGCCTGGCAAGTGCCGGATGGTGAAGGCCCGATGAGAAGTGCTCACCGGATGAAGGGATATATTCGTAAATATGTTTCTGAGAGTCCATTGGGGCTATATTTGTAAATAGCCGAAAAGTCATATTAGTATAAATATGACTTAGGGCAAACTTAGCGTATAGCAGTTGTCATTCTTATTGGTGCAAGATTTGAGTGCAACAGTGTACAGAGAGAGAGAGTGTGAGTGAGTGAGTGAGAGTGAGAGACGAAGAGGACGTTGTCTCTGTTGTAACCGCCGCCTGTGGCGAAGACAATGAACAAGAGGTCGTTGCCTCTGTGTTCATCTATTGTATATTGTAACATAGTGATAGTTCGCAGTCTGTGGACTGCCGTGGTTTTTTCCCGTGTTTGGGTTTTCCACGTAAACATCCTATGTACTCTTCTCTTTACTATGTCGTGCGTACATTACCCGTTTTTCTATGTTTGATCCTAGACTCGGTTGTGGCCGAGCGTTGTTTTCGGGAGCGTGTAGTCCTTTTAGTATGAGAGCTCGAGGTTCTTTGGATTTTGTTGTCGCCGTCTATCTAGTCTCCTTTAGCAACTCTTCTTCTGTACACCGTGAAGATCTCAACCGACAACTCCCTACAAGATCATCCTTTTCTTCTATGAAGAGAAACATTTTCGAAACCTGCACTCCATTGTTCTAAATCACCATTAAAGTAAGCCAGTTGGTCATACTTTACCCCTGTGATCGTATCCACTCGGAGTGAGACTTTGTTTTCTGAAGGCCCTGTCTCAACCGTGCTACATCGGATTAGATGACAATCGAATAGGTCAATTGACACTATTTACTCGCTCGTCTTAATCACTCGTAGTAGCTTGGGCTCCAGGAACAACCCCCTTTCGTGCTTCATTCGGCTAGACAACATTCGGAAAGGTTAGTTGAATCTGTTCCTCTCATTGTCATAGTCACCTGAAGCAGGATCGGCCTGGATAATCGGCACATACTCTGTGTTCAGAAATCTCGAAAATCAACATTCGAAATCGAATCGGCAAACTCAGGTCCAATTCGACTACGTCGATTGACTGTAGTCACTCTAGACAAAATTAGCCAAATAGTTGAAACCAATTCGACTTGTGTCCAATTACAACTAGAATGACATCGAGTGAGCTAGTTGGCTGCACTCCACCACGGTTTGTGGTTGACTCCTAACAAAGTCTATCAAGCCAACACATATGGCATCAATATCCGGCTCAATAGAGATGAGTCTAAGGAAGTTTGATGGATCGAACTTCAACTTCTAGAAGGAGCAGATGCAAGACTATTTAATATCAAGGGGCAAATCGACTCCATCGAAAATGAAAATGCTTCAGAAGGATACAAGCCGCTTGAATGGGAGAAGCTTGATAGAATCATCCAAGCCACCATTCGGATGCACCTATCGGAGTCTGTGTACTTCACGGTGCAATCGTGTTCGACTGCCTTTCAACTATGGAAGACATTGTTGGACACTTATGAGAAGAAGGTGGCCGCCACCAAGATATATCTGATTCAGTGCCTTTATAATCTTCTAATGAAAGAATCTGACTCAGTCCAAGCACACCTGAACGAGTACGAAAGCTTAAGTTCCCAAATTGCAGCTCAAGGGACAAATATCGAAGGTGAACTAAGAGCAATGGTGCTTATGAGTAGTATCCCCCCTTTATGGGAAACTTTCGTTACAATTGTGTGCAATGCATTGATTGAGCACTGTCATTAAGTACTCCTCAGTCACAAGCGCAATTCTGACTGAAGTAGCTTGAAGAAAATCGTTTGCGAACGATTCGGCCAACAACACTTACGTAGTACAAGGTTCAATCGACTAATCGAACAACCGAGGAAAAGGTTCTTCATGGCAGCCGAACAACCAGCGAAGTCGAAGCAAGTTCCAGGATAATCGAGTCTGCAATTATTGCAAGAAACGCGGACACATCAAAGTTGATTGTCGTGCACTCAAGGCCAAAAATGATTAGGCTTAGCAAGCTGGTCAAAATAGTGGTCAACATGAGGAGGTCAATTACGTCGAGTCTTCAACCAAAGTACTATCGAACGACCCGAACATACTATCCATTGAGAATACATTCGAATAAGAAGTTCTTCTTACATCTGAGGAATCAAGCACATGGCTCTGGGATTCGGACGTTTCATATCATGTGCCCGCTCATCGATCCCAATTTCTGAAATACTCAGCCCGACATTTCGACTCAGTTCGAGTCGGAAATTCGCAACATTGCGCTATCATCGGAATTGGCACAATACAACTAAACCTTCCAGGTGGCTCTACATTGGTACTACACAATGTGCGACATGTACATGAGCTCTCAAGGCCATTGATCTCATTTGGACAACTTGATGAAGACGACATTCGTGTTGGCTTCTCATCAGGAGGGTGGACACTCCACAGGGGGAACCTCCTGCTTGCTTGAGGACCGAAAGTACACTCGTTGTACCTGCTATAAGAGAGGGTGACTTGTTCTTGGTCGACATTCCCATGTCATCACTATGGCACGGATGACTCAGACACCTCAGCAAGGCCGTCATCACACATTTATCTAGAGCCGGATACATCCCTAAACTCTCCTTCTCTGATCATTAATTCTGCGAGCATTGACAGTACAACAAATAGATAACCGCATCACATCCGAAATCAACATCAAGAGAATTGAATCCACTTGATTTGATCCATTTGGATGTTTGTGGCCCTATGCCACATCAGTCTCTTAGCGGTGCTCTGTACTTTGTCAACTTTATTGATGACTCAACTCCGAAGGTGTAGGTTTATCTGATCAAAACCAAAGATTGACTATTCTCGATCTTTTCCGAATGGCTCACTATTGTCGAGAATTAGTCCGACCGAAAACTGAAATGCTTTCGGATCGAGAATCAGATTCTGCCGACAATGCGACATACAACATGAATATACGACACCCTATAGTCCGGAGTAGAATGGAAATGCCGAGCGAATGAATTAGACAATTCAGGAAATGATAGTATCCATGTTCCAACACTCTGGACTGTCGGATGGCTTCTGGGCAGTTTTGGGTTTTGGGTTTAGGCTTTAGGCTTTAGGGCCGCGTCATTAGCTCCTTCGACATAACTCCAGTAGCCGTGCCCGAGCAGGTACTAGTGCATCTTGTAGGACCAAGATGCGTAGTTGGTTCTGTCGAGCTTCTCTGTTGGAAGCGAGCTCGCCATGCCTCTATCCATCGTTCTTCTTGTTCTTCTTCGTCAAGCTATGTCGGCTGCAGAGAGGTTCTCAACCCTCGCGCTCTGATACCATGTAGAAAGAAACGTGCGGAAGCAAGTATGAAGACCGAACAGAAGAGAGGAAACTCAGGTTTAATGGAGAGCTTGGGCTTACGCAGTATACACAGGAGAGACAGAGAGAGAAACACAAAAAACTATATTCAACAATAATACTCAATCTGTACATAAGATGTGCTCAGTGAGCACTTTTATACAAGTCCTAGAAGGACTGACCGAAGTACTGACAGTACTTCAATGCTCATCAAGAGCTCCTACACTAACTCCCAAATATATTCCTCACGGAATATCTTTCCTAACGGCCTCCTGGTTTATACACTCGGCCTAACCGATCGGTCCCAATCGATCCGGTCCTCGGCTTCTTTAGCCGATCCGGCCAATGTTGAACTTGTCTCTCAACACTCCCCCTCAAGATCAACTTGAGGCTCTTCGGGATCTTCACGGCACCGGTTCCTCCTGGCTTCTCGCCTCGCTCGCGCTCCTCGACCTGTTCGACTCCGCGTGCTTCGACCCTTCCAGTCGGCTTGTCTGCTCATGTGGCCCTCATCAGCTCTTCTGTTGTTGCGGTGTTGACGCTTCTTCTGCTGCCTTTCCTTCCGCTTGGGCCTCGGTTGATTCAGCATGTCTGAATCAAACATCCGAACTGACTCGGCTACCTCCGATCGGTCTTCGCCTCGTCCGAGTTGGCTGTCTCCAACTCGTCTTTGGTCTTCTCGCCCTCGATGGCGTCATCCTCCTCAGGCGTGGTTGGCTTCGGCTCTCTCCTTCGGTTGCTCCCCTTCTGTCTGCTTCCGAACTTTTCGGCAGGTCCGCCCTCGGCTTCTTCAGCCGATCCGAAGTCGAACTCGACAACCGACTCGGTGTCGCGGTCTCCGCTGCTTTCCTGTTGCTTTGCTTGGTCGTTCGGGACTGTTCTCCCCCTCAAGTTCGGCACGTCAAGGTGACACAACCCGAGCACACCTGAGAATTGCCGCAACTTGTCCAGACCAAGAGGCTTGGTGAAGATGTCGGCAGCCTGCCGATCCGTCGGAACGTACTGAAGTTCGACTTCACCGGAAAGGACACGCTCACGGACGAAATGGTAGTGCACCTCAATGTGCTTGGTCCGTGCATGGAAAACAGGGTTCTTCGCGAGCTGGATGCTGCTGAGGTTGTCGCAGTAGATTGTTGTCGGATCTGACACCTCCTCTTGCAGGTCCTTAAGAAGCCGCTTCAACCATATGGCTTCGCATGTCGCGACAGCCGCTCCTCAGTACTCAGCTTCGGTGCTCGACAGTGCAACTGTCGATTGCTTCTTACTGCTCCACGCGATCGCGGCACTCCCGAGGGAGAACGCGTATCCGGACGTGGATCGGCGATCGGCGGCGTTGCCAGCCCAATCAGCATCGGTGTAGCCGACTAACTGCACGGCTGCACCGGTCCGATATAGCAGTACGCAGTCCTTAGTGCCGCTTACGTACCGAAGTACGCGTTGCGCACACTGAAGGTGCTCCTCGATAGGTCGCGCCATGAACTGACTGATCACTCCGACCGGATAACTGAGGTCGGGTCGGGTGATGGTCAAGTATATGAGGCTACCGACAATTTGTCGGAACCTCGTCGGGTTGCATATCTTTCCCGTATTGGGACGAAGCTTGACGGTTCTGTCCAGAGGAGTCGAGATGGACTTACAGTCGGCCATCCCGAGTTTGAAGAGCATACTCAGCACGTAATGACGTTGGCTGATCAATATGCCTTCGGGGGTACGAATCACTTCGATCCCGAGGAAGTAATGAAGGTCCCCCAGATCCTTCATGTCGAACAATGCCGCAAGCTGGAGCTTCACGCGGTCGATTTCACCTAGGTCGGCGCCGGTGATGACCAAGTCATCAACATACAGTAAAATACCAACGGGTTCGAGTCGACCTTTCCGGATGAACAGGGAAGAGTCCGATTTTGACGTAACGAAGCCCATCCGACGCAGTTGTTGCGTGATCTTTGCGTTCCAGGCACGCGGGGCTTGCTTCAGTCCGTAAAGGGACTTCTTCAGTCGGCATACTGCCGAGGAGTTCGTTCCGGAGTGAAATCCGGGGGGTTGTACCATGTACACTTGTTCCTCAAGGTCACCTTGCAGGAGCGCATTCTTTACATCCATCTGATGTAAGTGCCACCCCTTGGTCGCGGCTACTGCGAGAAAAACACGGACGGTCGTCATTTTCGCGACCGGCGCAAACGTCTCATCGTAGTCGATACCGTGTTTCTGCGCGTAGCCCTTTGCCACTAGCCGAGCCTTGTACCGGTTGACCGAGCCATCGGTGTTGTACTTGACCTTGTACACTCACCTACACCCGATCGGTTTTACCCCCTTCGGTGCGTCAACCAGGTCCCAGGTCTCGTTCTCCACCAATGCGTGCATCTCTTCCTCCATCGCGGCGCGCCAATTGGCGTCCTTCGGTGCTTCTGCGTAGCTCTCCGACTCACGCACTTCCGCTACACGGGTCATGTATGCATAATGATGCGCCATGTACTCGTTGTATCCGAACCGTAAAACAGGATTCTTCTGGCGGGTAGATCGGCGTAATCTCACATTAGCCGATGTCGAGGCCTTCTCGGTCGACGCGGTCTTCATCTTTAAAGACCTGTCACCGGTTCCCTCGGAGTCGGACTCGCGTCGGTCTGACTCGTTCCTTTCCGTGCCAGAATCCGACACCTTCTTCTTCCCTTTCTCTTTGCGCGTAAGCCGTCTCCTCGGCTTCCTGCGCGGAGAATGCACGGTCGAGTCTCCACTACTCGCCGGCTCTTCATCAGATTGGTCGTACCGACTCAATCTTCTAATCGGTCCACTTAACCGGAGTGAAATCGGACTCTCTTTGCGGGTCTCGATTTCGGGCTCATTCGGAGGCATCTCGGCCTCGCTGACCTCATCGTCAGAACTCGGATTGGAGTCTAGGTTCGTAGTCGGGGGCAGGTACCAGGACGCGGACTCGTCAAACACCACGTCATAGCTGACACGCACTTGTTTGGTGCGAGGGTTATAGCACTTATAACCCTTCTGCCCGTCCGAGTAACCGACCAAGATGCATTTCTCGGCCTTTGCGTCCAGCTCCCTCCTTTTCTCCTTCGGTACACGCACATACACAATGCTACCGAACACCCTCAAGTGTCGCAAGTTCGGCTTCGTTCCGAAATATAGCTTGTGCGCCGACACTTTGTCTCTGATCCAGTTCTGGATGTATACCGCGGTCCTTACCGCCTCGGCCCAGTAGAACTTGGGCAAGCTCTTCTCCTCCAGCATCGCCCTTGCCGCTTCCACAATCGACCGATTCTTTCTCTCGGCCACGCCGTTCTGCTCTGGCGTGTATCTACAACTGAATTCGTGCCGAATTCCCATTTGTTCTAGATAACCGTTGAATTGACCGGAAAAGTACTCTTTCCCGCCATCCGACTGCAAGCACTTGATCTTTCGTCCCATTTCGGCTTCCACGAACCCTTTGAGGTCCCGGAAACAGTCGAAGACTTCGCTCTTCCTCTCAATGAGGTAGATCCACGTGTGCCGCGTGTGGTCGTCGATGAAGGAGACGAAATATCGGCTCCCGCCAAGACTAACGTTTTGTGTTGGCCCCCATACATCGGAGTGTATAAGGTCGAGCTTGTTCCGGCTCCGGTTTCGCTCGTTGGGGAAGGGAAGTCGGTGTTGCTTCCCAAACAGGCAGGCTTCACAAATTTGTGCCTTTCGGCCACTAAATTTGGGCAATCCGAACACTACCTGTTTCGTTTGCAGATCTTGAAGCCGCTGGTAGTTGACGTGGCCTATCCGCTTGTGCCACAAGTCGATGTCCGACTCAGTCTTTTGTCCCTTCGCGAACATTGCGGTGCCACCATCAGTGGAGTCGAGGATGAACATCCTCCCGTCTCTGCGCCCTTGCGCAATCACACGGCCTTCTTCCTCAATGAAGCACCCAAGGGGTGTAAACCGAACCTCCATCCCTTGGTCGACGATCTGTCCGACCGAGACCAAGTTTTTCGTGATTGTCAGGACGTGCAGCACGTTCATGAGTTTCCCTTTCTGCCCGACATGGCTAAGGGGAACTTCTTCGACATTCGCGATCGGATGCGGAGTGTCGTCTCCAATTGCGACTACTCCAGGTTGTATCGGTTTTTCAAGGTACGAGAACCACTCCTTATGGCTCGTCATGTGGTTTGACGCGCCGGAGTCTACGTACCACACCTCGTCCGATCTCGGGGTGGTCTGCTTCATTGAGTTTGCTTCGTGTCTCGTCACGAAGGCAGTCCCTTCTCCGGCTCTCCCGGAGTCTTCAGCGTAGTGCGATCGCTGCCGATTTCCCTTGTCGGTATGTCTGGAGCCGTTCCTGGAACCAGTTCTCTCCGAATCGGCGCGCTTCTTCTAGCACTCGCTTTCCCTGTGGCCTTTCTTGCCACAGTACCAGCACTCCGCGATGGACTTCCCTTGCCGGTTCTCATCGCTTCGACTCCCCCTGTTTTCGGAGGGTCCGGAGTTGCTGTCGGCATCACTTCGGTGCCTTCTTTCTTGATCACGTCAGCCGCCTCCATTATGTGCCGACTCGCCTTGTCCTCCACGTCCAAGGGGCCTATCTCCCTCCGTGTACAACATTCTGCTGTCAGTGTGCATGCTTGTAGACGCACCCGCGTGGTTCTCCTCTACCAGGAGCATCAACTGTAAGTCGAAAAAGGACGGCGTATTCTCCCGGGTACACACAGCCGTTCGGAACGCTCCGAACTTCGATGCCAAACCTCCGAGACAGATCTGGACCATCTCGCTCTCCTCGATGTTCACCTCTATGGAAGCGAGGGAGTCGCAGATATCCTTGATCTTCGAGGTATAGTCCGCCACCGACAAGTTGCGTTGTCGTAGGTTGCTCAACTCCTGTCGGAGCTGAAGCTTCCTAGCTTGGTGCTCGCGGCAAAAATCTTCTTCAGATTTTCCCACGCACCCTTCGGCATCTTTGCATCCCGAACATAGCTCAATAGTTGTTCGCCCACACACGACGCGAAGCAGTACAATACCCTGCTCGCCGATTGCTCCCACGACAGGAAGTCTCTATGTGTCGATTCGGGTGCCGCGTCATTAACTCCTTCGACATAACTCCAATATCCGTGCCCGAGCAGGTACTGGTGCATCTTGTAGGACCAAGATGCGTAGTTGGTTCTGTCGAGCTTCTCTGTTGGAAGCGAGCTCGCCATGCCTCTATCCATCGTTCTTCTTGTTCTTCTTCGTCAAGCTATGTTGGCTGCAGAGAGGTTCTCAACCCTCGCACTCTGATACCATGTAGAAAGAAACGTGCGAAAGCAAGTATGAAGACCGAACAAAAGAGAGGAAACCCAGGTTTAATGGAGAGCTTGGTCTTACGCAGTATACACGGGAGAGACAGAGAGAGAAACACAAAAAACTATATTCAACAATAATACTCAATCTGTACATAAGACGTGCTCAGTGAGCACTTTTATACAAGTCCTAGAAGGACTGACCGAAGTACTGACAGTACTTCAATGCTCATCAAGAGCTCCTACACTAACTCCCAAATATATTCCTCACGGAATATCTTTCCTAATGGCCTCCCGGTTTATGCACTTGGCCTAACCGATCCGGTCCTCGGCTTCTTCAGCCGATCCGGCCGATGTTGAGCTTGTCTCTCAAGAAGGCCCTATTTATGGTAGTACACATAATCAATATGTTGATGAGTATGCCTCTAGGACTTCGAATACCTTAGGAATTATGGACCGGTAGTAAGCTGAATTACGAAAATTTGAGGATTTTCGGGTGCAAGGCATATGCCCTCATCCCGAAAACTCAAACCACGGTCTAGGAAATGTGTTTTTCTTGGTTATGGTCCAAATGGCGAAATCAGATGCCGACTTTGGGACCCTGAGCACAGATAGATCATTGGAAGTTCGGATTTGGTGTTCAATGAGTCGGCTTTGCATAAGACAACCAAAAGGCCTACTGAAGTCCGAAGGGTAACTTTTTCCGAAGAGCCGACCCTTCATGAAGGCCCAACACACAACACGAAGTCGGCCTCACGGGTAGCCGAAACCTCCAGCACCGACTTGGCAACATCCGACTCGGCACAACCGAATGGTTCGGCTCTAGACCATCCGACATCGATACCCGAAGCGACCATTCCAATCATACCTCGAAGATCCGAGCAATTGTCGCAACTCCTAGAGAGATACTCTCCTGGTATCTTCTTTACGGACGCCGAGCAATCGACGTCATACGAAGAAGCATTGGCATCTGCTGATTTGGACACCTAGCATCTAGCAATGGAGTCTGAGATGAACTCCATTCGAGCAAACCAAACTTGGGACTTGGTCGAGCTCTCGAAGAATCGACATGCTCTTCCATGGAAGTGGGTCTATCGAGTCAAAGAGACGTCCGATTCGGCCACCCAAAAATTCAAGGCTAGACTAGTAGCTAAGGGTTTTCAACAAGAATATGACGTCGATTTTGACGAAATCTTTTCACTAGTGGTGAAAATGGAACCCTTAGACTCATCCTCGACATCCTGGCAGCCGAGGACTTGGAACTGATTCAACTATGTAAAATTTAGCGTGCGGAAGCTTTGACAAACCGGTTTAGCCGGGTAGAGATAGAGAATAAAAACAAGTTCAATGGAAGCTAGAGAGTATTTAGCATACATGGGAGAGAGAGAGAGAGAGAGAGAGAGAGAGAGAGAGAGAGAGAGAGAGAATAAACTCAATTAAAAAATAACACTCTGTAACTCTATACATACAACGTGCTAAACAACACTATTTATACAAGTCCTCAAAAGGACTGACAGAAATACTATGTACTTCAATGCTCATACAAGCGGCTGACACTAACTACGAGGACTCTGACTACCTCGTAGTCTAGGAGTTAGGCTACTACTAGCCTTCGGGTTCACATTTGAATATGGCTCCCCGATCCGTCTCTCTGATCCGGCTCCTAGTTTCGGATATCATCCGGACACTGATCTGGTTCTCCGTTCTGGATACCAATCTAACTCTGGCCTATTCAGACGATCCGGATCTGGTTGAGCTTGCTACCTCAACACTCCCCCTCAAGCTCAACTTGAGGTCCGATCGTGGTGTCACTATTTGTAGTAGCCAGTCCTTTTCTCCAACTCCTCCTGACGTTCTCCCGCCTTGCTCACGTTCCTCGTCCGGTCCAATTTTGCTTCCCACGACCCGTCCGGTTCTGTGCACCTCGTCCTCCTCGGTCGGCTTGTCTGCTTAGCAGGCCTATCTCAGCTCTTTCATTGTTATGACTCCGAGTTAGCAATCTCCAACTCGCCACATCGGACCACGTCCGAGTCTTGGCCTTCTTCCGGTCGGCTCTGTCCTTCTTGACTCTACTGTTGCTGCCACTTGCTCCGATTTGTTCGGATGTGCCGACTCTTTCAGTTGGCTCGGCTTTCTTTTTCTGCTCGTCTCCCCCCTTTGTTCTTTCTTCTTCTCCGGTGCCATCCCTTCCCATTCCTGTTCTCTCCCTCAAGTGCAACTTGTCGAGATGTTGAATGCCAAGCATCTTCGAGAAATGTTGCAGCTTGTCTTGTCCGAGCAGTTTGGTGAACATGTTGGCTACTTGTCGATCCGTGTGAACATATTGAAGTTCAACATCATCATGGTGAACATAGTGATAATGCACTTTTATGTGCTTTGTATGAGCATGGAATACAGGGTTCTTGGTGAGCTGTATGTTGCTTATGTTGTCCCAATAGATCAGGATCGGGGTCGGCACATCGATTCGGAGGTCTCGCAGTAGTCGCCGAAGCCAAATGGCTTCAAAGGTGGCAATGGTAGCACCACAATATTCAGCCTTAATACTCGATAGAGCCACTGTTGGCTGCTTTTTGTTGCTCCATGCAACAACCATGCCACCACGACAGAACATGTAACCGGAAGTGGATCGGTGATTCGATGCATTACTAGCCCAGTCGGCATCAGTATATCCGACTAGCTTCCCAACTATACCGTGTCCGTATAACAGTCCCCGGTTCTTCATGCCACTCACATATCGCAATAGTCGATGAGCGCTCTAAAGGTGCTCCACGGTCGGCTTCTGGTTAAACTGGCTGATCACCCCAACTGGATAATAGCTAATGTCAGTTCAGGTGATCGTCAAGTATATAAGGCTTCCAAAAATTTGTCGGAACCATTTCTCATCGCAGGTCGGTTCGGAGTCGGAAGGTAGCTTCAGGTTCCGGTTCAGGGGTGTGGAGATTGGTCGGCATTCCGTCATGCCGAACTTGTACAACATATTCAACACATAGCATCTTTGTGAGAGCAAGATGTCATCGGGGGTCCGGATCACCTCGATCCCAAGAAATAATGAAGGTCCCCTAGGTCCTTCATTTCAAATGTGTCCAACAGCTCAGACTTCACTCGACCGATTTCATTAAGTCCAGGTCCAGTGATGACTAAATCATCTACATATAGCAAGATACAAACCGGACCGTCTGGACCTTTCCGGATGAACAATGACGAGTCAAACTTTGAGGCCGCAAACCCCATCTTACGCAACCGGTGCGTGATCTTTGTATTCCAAGCTCAGGGATCTTGCTTCATGCCATAAAGCGACGTCTTGAGTCAGCATGCTGCCGACTTGTTCATCTACAATTGGAATCTAGGGGGTTGGATCATATAGACCCATTCTTCAAGGTCACCTTGAAGAAACACATTCTTCACGTTGTCAAGGAAATCCTCGCGGATGCGTAGAAGTTGGGCAGGACCGTGGGGGTCTTGAACCAAAGAATCAAGAAATGAGGAGGAAGAGTAAGTGGTTTACGTGAGCCCTGAGACCGCGGTTTAAACAGAGAAGGTTAACGAAACGAGAGAGATAGTGTAAGAGGATTGTCTGTAGACACAGGCGCAGATAGAGATGCTAAGAACAACTTGCATTCGGTAGATAAGTTTCTATTAATCAATATACGCGTGTAGCGCTGTGGGTGATTACAACCGGATTAGTGCCGGAAGTCGAGTGTAGGCTCTACAGTAGTCAAATACAAAGTGGAGTAGGCACACAGAAGGTCGATCCCTAGTCGGGAGCACTCGGGCGTCTAACGCGAGCAGGGGAAGCGCCTTCCGGTGATCTGTCGTAGGACTCCTCATCTCGTCTCGTCTCTGTTCCCTTTCTCCTCTCTCGATTACTTCCCCCAAAATGACATCCCTTCAAACAGTCAAAGGTTGCTTTCCCTTCCTAGATTCTCCCCCTTGATTCACTCTCCTCATAACTCTCCCTACTTACGCAATGACTAAATCCCTATTAATGCCTTACCTACCTAGTACACCTCCTTCTACCTATGCCTAGTACTTACACTATTTAATTCACTAGGGTTGTGCACTCGCGCACACCAATGAACCCGCGCGTTTCACCTTGTTTCCACCTATGGCCCGGAATCTTCACGACAACGTCCATTTGGTGAAGATGCCATCCCCTTGCTGTAGCAACAACTAGTACCACACGAACCGTCGTCATCTTCGCTACCGGAGCAAAGGTCTCGTTGTAGTCGATTCCGTGGTTCTGTGCGCCCTTTGCCACCAACCGGGCCTTGTACCGGTTGACCGAACCGTCAGCATTGTACTTCACCTTATATACCCATTTGCAACTGATCAGTTAACACTATCGGGGAGGGTCAACCAGGTCCCATGTGTCGTTGGCATCAAGTGCCCGCATTTCTTCCTCCATAGCAGCACGCCAATTTGCGTCTTTCACGTCTTCTACGTAGCTCTCCGGCTCACGCACTTCTTCCACCTTAGTCATGTACACATAATGATGCACCATGTACTAATTGTACCTCTACCTCATGACGTTTTTCTTTTGACAGGTTGACTAGCGTAACTTTTCGTTACCTAGTTTGAGGCCCTTCTTGGCCGGTTCAGACTTCCTTTCTAAAGATCCGCCTTCTCCATTTCCGGGGTTAGATTCACTCTGATCCGACCCTTCACTGTCAATATCGTATTCCGGCATTTTCTTCTTCCCCTTCTCTTTGCGCGTGAACCGTCTCCTTGGTTCCTTGCATAGGGAGAGCACGGCAGAGTCTCCACTACTCGCCGATTCTTCATCTGACTAGTCATCCCAACTCTGCCGCTCATTCGGCCCACTTAACCAAAATGAGATCAGACTCTCATCTAGAGTACCGAAGTCTTCATCTTCTACCTGGACCTCTTCGGGCTCACTAGCCTCATCTTCAGGAATCGGGTCAGAGTCGGAAGTTGGAGTCGGTAGAGAGTACTATGATGCCGATTCATCAAACTCGACATCTCGGCTTACTCGGACTTGTTTAGTCTGGGGGTTATAACACTTATACCCTTTCTGCTCATGAAGGAGACGAAATATCGACTCCCGCCAAGACTAACGTTTTGTGCCGGTCCCCATACATCCGAATGGATTAGATCGAGCTTGTTATGACTCTGGTTTTGTTCGGTGGGGAATGGAAGACGAAGTTGCTTCCCGAGTTGGTAGGCTTCACATATTTGGGCCTTCCGGCCACTAAACTTCGGCAATTAGAACAAAACTTATTTCAATTGCAGATCTTGAAGCCTCTAGTAGTTGACGTGGTCGATCTGCTTATGCCAGAGATCGATGTCCGATTCAAGCTTTTGTCCTTTGGCAAACCTGGAGGTGCCGACGTCATTTGTGTTGAGGATGAATATCCTCCCTTCTCTGCGCCCATGCATGATTATTCGGCCTTCTTCCTCGATGAAGCACCCAAGGTGCGTATACCGCACCTGCATTCCCTGGTCGACGATTTGTCCATCCGACACCAAGTTCATTGTGATTGTCACGACGTGTACTACGTTCATCAGATTTCCCTTTTGTCTGACATGGCTTAAAGGGATGTCTCCGACATGCACAATTGGGTGAAGGGTGTCGTCTCCAATTTCAACAATCCCTGGTAGTTCCGGTTTCTCTAAAAACGAGAACCACTCTTCATGGTTCATCATATGGTTAGATGCTCCGGAATCAACGTACCACACTTCCTCGGTCCGGAAGTGGTCTTCTTCATTGAGTTGGCCTTGTGCTTCATCACAAAGGCTGGCCCTTTTCTGGTCTTCCCGATTCCAGATCCTTCCGATCTTTCTGCGTAGTGCGAGCTTTGTCGGTTTCCCTATCCGGTCTTGCTGGATCCAGATTTATCCGAATTGGCACGCTTCTTCCAACACTAGTAATCTAGAAGTATAGGCTACTACTAGCCTTCCGGTTCACATTTGAATACGGCTCCCTGATCCATCTCTCCGAACCGGCCCCTGGTTCTGGATATCATCCTGACACCGATCCGGTTCTCCGTTCCGGATACCGATCCGGCTTTGGCTTATTCAGCCGATCTAGATTCGGTTGAGTTTGCTCGCTCAACAAGCTAGATGTCAAAACGACATTCCTCCATGGTGACCTAGAGGAGGAAATTTATATGGAGCAGTCGAAAGGCTTTGTGGCACCCAGCCAGGAACATCTAGTTTGCCGACTCAAGAAGAGTCTATACAGCCTGAAACAAGCACCGCGACAGTGGTATAAGAAGTTCGATGACTTCATTCAGTCGGTTGGCTTCTCGAAGAGCGATGAGGACCACAGACTCTTCATGGAAACAACTCGAGATGGGTCACTCATCTTCCTCATCATCTAAGTGGACGACATGCTAATCTCAAGATGGGTCACTGAATATGTAGCCACGTCGGACGCGGTGAAAGAAGCTTTATGGCTCAGTCGGCTAGCATGCACATTTCGACAAGTCAAATCTGACTCGGCTCCAGTTTTCTACAGCAATAGTCAAGGCGTTGTTGCTCTGTCGAAAAATCCGGTCCAACACAATGCCTCGAAGCACATTGACGTTCGATATCTACGTCATCTCAGGGAAAATTGGCCTCGAAAAGATATCTACATCTGATAATGTCGCAAACGCAATGATCAACTGTCTTTCCGCGAATTGATTTCCATCCCTTCGGCACCAAATGGGCATAATGAAGAATCAGTCCAATTGAGTCAAACACTCAGGTTGTTTTTCGAGCAATCATCATAGATAGTTTGAAGCCCGGTCTTAGTTTCCCCAACCTCGGCCAGTTCGGCCTATTACGGGGAGTGTTGAATGGGGGTCCTCGAAAACTTTGTATCAATCTGTATTGTACATTTATTTCGATTTAAATATTTCCGATGTATACGCCTATTACGGGGAGTGTTGAATGGGGGTCTCTAATAGACATATTCACATTGTCTTCTTTGTACACACCAGGTTTAGGCTATTTATCTAAAAAGTGAGAAGGGTAGTTGCCCTAAGTTAGTCAATATATAAGCTGACTTTGTAACTTAATTTTGTGGTTGGTTGAAAATACAGTTCATCTTGTGCCTAACGTCTCTCTCTCTCTTGCGTTCTAGTTGTGTCTTGCTTTCTGTTGATGTTGTTGTTGCCATCAATCTATCTTACTTATATCTGTTTATGATCTTCTCTCTAGAAGAGTGCTCTAGACGGCCACGTTCCCAACACTTCTGACAAAGGCCTCTACAAACTCATCGATGGTCGGCCCGACCCTTGCATTTTGGATTGTCACTTTGTTGACGATGTCGTGAAAATCCGCCAGTAAGTGCACATTGTGAGGCGGAACTGCTAGGGTTTTTGACTGGAAGGATTTAGGGCTTAACGCTTAGTGCACTTTAAGCTTAAAGACGAGAGATTTCCCTCTAATAAGAGTAAATTGGTAGTATAAGAGATTGAATAATAGTTAATTACATTTATGCATAAGCAAATCTTCGAGTAGGAGATTATGCGAGATTGAATAATACTTAATTATTCTTATGAGTAAGAAGGCTTATAGTAAGAAAGCATGAATAACACTTAATTTTACTTATACATACGAAAATTTTAAAGAAAGAGATCATGAGAGAGGAAACATGGAAAGCTTTTTATTACTAAATCATCACTATAATGGATCTATTTTGTTACATGATTTTTTTTCTATCCCCTTTTAGGGTATAAGAGTATGAGAGAGGAAACATAAATCTTTTCTTCTTCAAATCCCCTCCCCCTTCTTCTTAAAATAATCTCTTATTTATAGGTTTAGGATTGCTTGCTTCCTTTCTTTCTTTATTTTTCCCAGAAGTTTCTCTATATGAGTCAAGTTTTCTTTTTATCACTATTTATGTTCCGTAACGTCAAATATAACATGCAAGCTACTCTTAGAAAGCTATTTCTGTTAGCTTTCTTATAAATCTTTCCTTTTCTAATTTGGACATTGGACGAGGAAATTACGAGCTTTTTACTCGACCTTGCTCTTCATATCCACGGCTAGCTTTTCTTTTCCTATCTTTTTCTCTTTTTTTGGTTACTTTCGAAAACCGCGTCTAACTCTTTATCCTTTCATTTATTACTATAGTTTATTTAACAAAATTAGTTTATTTGGACTACTATTTTATTCTCTTTTGAGGATGGTTTCCCACTATGTGCCGAAAACATCACGACAACGAGTTACAGGTCCTGTATGACGCACAATGTGTTGTTCTTCTTTAGCACTGTAAACCCTAATTCAAATATCGGCACTCAACGGTTCGAGGATCCCCATATTGACCTTCTCTTTGAGTAGCTGCATCAACTTCGGGATGTGAGCTCTCAGTATCAGAATCAGCTTCAAGTTCCACGGTACATGCAGTATCGTGAAGATCACCATTAGATCGACGATCGTCGGGTTGACCTACCTTATCTCCTCTAGCGAGAATGCGAAAGTCTTCCCATGACTTTCGATCATCCTCCAAAACTGGTCCTCCTCCATGGGCAGTAGGAACCCACCCCCACTGATCTTGAGCTTCCGTAGGGTCTCACAAACTTGGATCGATCGCAACCCCTTTCATTCGTTCCCAATTGTCCTTTGGTAAGGGCACCACGATTGGCCTAACCTTCTGGTCCACAGTCTTGAACTTAGTCTCCACATGGGCAGTTAGAGCCGCCATGTCTTCAAAAATCCTCTCGGCCCTCACCGTCGAGGGAGTCCCTGTTACACTCATGGTTCGGCCGAACAATTAGGAACTGGATAGAGTGTCAACCATCCTAGCTCTTCACCTTGGCGTTTGGTGAACCATTGTCCAACACCTTTGTTTCCATCCGACCAGCACGAAGAAGTGTTGGTTGATCTCAACGTCTCCGACCTTCATTCAGACATGCACAGTGAAGCTCTTTCGTAGCGCGGGTCTCCGCGTGTATCTTCCACCCGTGCTTGGTTTTGATTGGCCATTTACCCTTCTTGCAAAAATCCATCTACATTAGGTTGATTTCCGATCCATGATTGATCAATTCCACCACTGGCTCCTTCACATCCTCGATCCAGACCGAGGTCTATGTTGTGGCCCTCACCCAATGTGCCTTGGTGTAGTGGTTGTTTGACAAGTCCTCTTCCATTACCACCTCATTGTTGTGCGCCACTTTATTCTGGCTTAGTCGAGAGCCGCTTCCTTTTTACTAGGTTGATTATTGTGTCATGGAACTCTCTCTTGGATGCGCCTAGCACTTCCCGCAATGAGAACTCCACCCAACTGTCGAGGATTCGCTCCGCCAAGACCTTCCGTAGTTCAGTCGACTTCTCTATCTCAGAACTCAGCCGAAAGCTCGGAAACTTTCCCTTTGCCTTCTCTTGTGGGTTGGTCGGACCACCATCATTCTTCTTCCTGAGGTGTCTACCCCTCCAGCCTTCCCAACCCACTTGTCTTCAACCAGAACTTCTTAGTTTTGTCACGCAGCTTCTACAAAGCTCGACTTCTCCTCCATCGGATTGTTCCATGCGGTACCTTCTTGGACCCGCCTCATTGTGCAGTCTGCCTCCTCCCTTTTCAACTTCTTTCCAGAGAAGCCTTCCAGTATATCCGGCTAGAATCCAGTGTCATTTCCAGTCCCGATGCTCTTATCACCTCCTACCCGGATATTGGTCAATGTTGAGTAATGAACAACCTCGATGTGTCATGCCATAGCCTACTCCATCAACCTCTTCATGCCACTTCATCCAGTGTTCATCTTGAGGGGACATCGTATTTTGGAAGCATGCACTCGGCCATTCCATAGATATACAATGTTGTTCCTCAGCGCCTCGATGAAGTCGGCGTAGTGTCTCCGAATGTGGCCGACACCATCCCACCACATGCACCTAGGGTCATTGGGTGAGTGTTGGTCATGCGATTGACCTCTGCCATCCCTCCGAGCTTGAGCGATCTAGAGATCACGCACCATCTTCGTTAGTTCCTCTAGTGCCGCGCCTCCTGACGGTCCATCAACCATGTTGGCCTGAATCGGGCCCGACTCGAGCCATCTTTTCATCTTGTCCAACTGAATCGGCACTTCCCCCTGGCAGTTGGCCGGTCGACGTCGACCCTTCGTCGTTCCATTCACGCCATTTGTCAAAATGACTACAAACCCTTTTTACCACATCCCAATCAGTCGTGAGCCCTTCTTCCGTCTCTAAGAGGAGACCAACCTTCTCCTAGTCATGCGGGTCAACCGATTTGATAAATAATAGGACCTTGCTCATATCAATCACAATTCGGTCCAGTGTCGATAATCGCGCAAATCGCTTCTCGAACTCCTTGAGAAGTGCCGATGTGTTCCTTCCTTTTCTAGGGAGCTTGACCCACTCCATGAGCTCCCTCTTTGACAACCGGAGTGAGTCATCGAAGTTGTACCTTTTGAGGAGTTGCTCCTAGAGATTTGACCAGTTACGATAGTCGGCTTGTATTTCAAGCACCTCAGCATGGATGCTCGGTGTGACAACTCAGGCAAATCTGGACAACCGCATGTCCTCCAGAATATTCTGCATCAGCATTTCGGCCTTGTAGGCCTCTAGGAATCTCGTAACATCCCTCCCATTGAATCATCCCATTGTGTTGACTATCGTCTCGATGGCTCTATTGAGCACCGATGAGCTCTCTCGAGCATTCACAAGGTGGCCGCCATAGCTTCTGCAAGCTCACCCCCTCTCATCCCAAAACTCCTTTGCCACTCTTTCACGTCGGGTTCACCAAAGATGTCGCGGATTTCCGCATGTACGTTGTCGCAAAGTTTCGCATGCATGTGTCACTTGAACGGGACCGCTGGGGCCTTGGACCGGGGAGACAAAAGTGGTGAGGAAATAGGAGATTAAGACAAAGACATGGGGAAATATACATAAGTTTTGATATAGATTAGGGTTTTTGTTTTTAATATTTTTACAATTATTAGGCTTGACACCACAATTTCGGTGGTTATTACAATAATCGGTTATTAATCAACCAAAGGTTAAAATAATCTAGCGAAGGCGAGTCTAGTGGGCTCTGAGCTCGACTAATTCCGACGGCTATGTTGCCTCGATTCGCAGTAGCCCTCGTGCCACTACAACCTCCCTTCCGCAACCAGCCACCGAGTTGGCTACCACGGAGATGCCAAAGAAGTCATTGTGGAAGAAATCGAAGCCCTAAACTCTCTTAAGTAAGAAGTAGAATAGAATCTAAACTCATAAACCCTAAAACCTAAGTCCTCTAGTATGTTGAGGAGAAAAGAAGCTCTCAAACCCTAACCCTAGAAGAGGAGGAGAATATGGAAAAAGGGATAAGGAGAAAGGGAGGCTAGCCCAAGAAGAAGAGGAGGAGGAGATGAAACCCTACTGGTACACCCCTAAGACAAAATGGGTGACCCCATACTAAGCCCTGTTCCTCCCCCCTTATAGAGGAAAGAGGCGCCCTATTTTAACATTACATGCTTCTTTGTTTTTTTTCCCTTTATCACAAATATAGAAGGGGAGCAAAATACTCCTTGATTTGTAGCAAGAGAGACTCGAACTCTATATATATTTATAAGCCTTAACCACTAAGCTACTACAAGTTATTTATAATTATAATTATTGTTTTCATTTATATATTATTTAATATGATGTTCGTGGAAGCTTGCTTTTTCTCACAGTGCACATGCCACACCACGACAACGTGTCATATCAGGCAAGACCACGGGGATCTTGAACCAGGGAGTCTGAGGGAGAGAGACTACTAGACTTGCAATGTCCTATGCGGCTTGGTTGCCGGAGACCTTTACAAAGCACACGGGCTCATAAACGTTGTAACCAATTCGGCCCTGTCACCAGATTTTGGAAACGAGCACACGAGCTCAGAGACTCAAGCAGACACGGGAGGACGATGGTGTCACGGATGAACAATTGGAAGATAAGGAGATGGGGAAGTTGCTGAGATAGTGAGATGGAGAAGTTGATGACAATGAGTAAGAATATCTATTCCATGATTGGTGTTGATCTCCTTGATGTTAACAAGGGAGATCAATCCTTTTTATACATGTAGCGATGCATTATACGCATGCTCATGCCAAGTCTTACATATTGTAATATCAAGCATACTAATTCTTGCATGCCAAGTCTTACATACTTAGTCTTACATACCACTCTTTATACAAAGGTTTAAAGTCTAAAGTTTGTCTAGGAGAAATATATATATACAAGGACCTAAGGCTAAAATTCGAGTCGATGTTCATGACAGGTGGCAAGGGAATCGACACCTCCCAAAGATAAAAACAGAGAAACGAATGTTGATCCGACACAAAGAGACCAGAACAGGAAAACACAGGGGGAGAATACCCGGATATAGCAATACCAAAAGTTCTACTAGTAATCAAAGACAAAGAAGAATACAAGTGGCCTCAAGTCAAAATCAGAGTGTCAAGGTCGGTGTTCAGACACACACACATGGGCTTCCTATGTGAGCAGAGGCCTCACTCTCCCTTACCGAATGCATAGAGCAGAAACTAAAACCTCGAGGGCACAAAATTGGCAGCACCTTCCCCTCCAAAACGATGGATACTCTCTCAATCCCCCTTCCCTCCTTTTATAACATAAGGAGAGGTTGGTACATCAGTAGTAAAGACAACCATTTCTGTCAGAGATTCTCCTCCACGATTTTCTATTTTCACACACTTTTATTCCCCTCTTTGGAGGGATACAAGATCCCCTTTCTATGTGCATCCGTGCACGCCCTTGTTCACACGCAATTGGCGAGTTTTCCCCCTAGTAGCTAGAATCCTCCACGATAGTGAGCAAGGCGTGAAGACACCAGGAGGAGCCAGAAGCAAGAACCAGCGGGCGTTAACACAAGGAGTCGACCTCGAATTGAGTTTGAGGGGGGGTGTTGAGCGAGCAAGCTCAACTTGGGCCGGATTGGCTAAGGAAGCCGAGAGCTGGATCGGATAGAGACAGATCGGCTAGGCCTAAATCGATTGAATAAGTCGAAAGCCGAATCGGTTGGGAAACCGAATCAGCTGGTCGTTAGGGGCCTATATTCCTACTTTAGTAAATAGGAATATTATAGGAAGAGTTAGTGTTAGGCGCATTCATGAGCTTTAAAGTACTGATAGTACTCCTGTCAGCCCGTTGTCAGGGCTCAAGTATAAAAGTGCTCACTGAGCACAATCATATGTATAGAGCATTCTTGTTGTCTGCTCACACACACACGCGCGCTCTCTCTCTCTCTCTCTCTCATTGTGTATCTCCATTCTCTGTGTTTACTTGATGTATTCTTTTTCATGAAATTCCTGATGCTAATGAAAATTGTATTGTGGAAAGTGAGAATAATGTGAATGTTGTGCCATCTA
The DNA here is from genome assembly GCF_043228905.1 of Azolla caroliniana. Taxonomy (NCBI): domain Eukaryota; kingdom Viridiplantae; phylum Streptophyta; class Polypodiopsida; order Salviniales; family Salviniaceae; genus Azolla; species Azolla caroliniana. The sequence goes on from NW_028230452.1 coordinate 15,268,334, forward strand.
CTTGTGCATCTATAAATGACATGTCATCTTCATCATGTAAGAAGAGGACAATTGAGAATAGTGGTGGATCCCTACAAATGTCTTGGCAAAAAAGTTTGAATAAAATTGCAAATAAATCAATGAGAAGGTTCTTTTTTGAAGAGCATATTGCACATCTAAAGATTGATAGCTCATTTTTTCAAGACATGCTTCAAGAAACTGCAAAGGTTTGTCCTTCATATAAGTCGCCAAATTCTTTCTAATTGAGAAAGAGACATCTAGATGAAGTGAAATATATTGAAGATAAACTATCATGCATTAAAGATAAATGGAAAATATATGGATGCACTATAGTAAGTGATGGTTGGTCAAATACTCGAAATAGGCCAATAATTAATGTTTTGGCTTCATCAATGTTTGGTTTAGTGTTTTTAAGGTCCGTGGATACAAGTGGTGAATGTAAAACAGGAGAGTATATCTTTAATATTCTAAAATCCATCATTCCTGAAATTGGCCCAACAAATTTTGTGCATGTATGGATAATGGATCAAATTGTGTGGTAGTAGGACATATGATAGAGAAAGAGTGGCCCATGATATTTTTTACTAGATGCACATGTCATTGTCTTGATTTACTGTTTGAGGATATACGAAAATGTGCTTGGGTTAAAGATGCTTTGAGATTAGGTTTGAAGGTTACTATGTTTATCAGAAGAAAGCTATATGTGGTTGCAATGTTTCGCAAGTTTTGTAAAAAGGAATTGTTGAAGCCTTCTACTACTAGGTTTGCTTATAGTTTCATTGTGCTATCAAATTTTTTGGATGATAGAGTGTATAATGGCTTAAGAAGAATGGTGGTTAGTGAAGAATGGTGTGAATGGAAGGGATCTAAAACACAACAAGCAGAAGAAGTAGTTTCGATAATATTGAATGCTTCCTTTTGGTCAAATGTAAAGATGATATTGGAATTATGCTCACCAATTTTAAAGGTGCTTTGATTGGTGGATAGAGAAGACGAATGATGGGGTTGGTATATTAATGTACAAGACGAATGATAGAATAAATAAATAAAATGCCAGGAATTTAGAACATGTTGCTTGATGAAATTAGAGGATTATGCATAGATAGATGCAAAATGTTACATACACCATTACATGCAATTGGATATCTCTTAAACCCAATTTGGTGGGAAAATTCTCAAGTTTTTGATAATGTGGTGAATGCTAGTTAGATAGACACCATTTTGCGATATGCAAATGGTGACGTTAAGATGCAAGGTATTTTACTAGATGAGTATCATGCTTATAAAACTAAAGAGAAGGGTATTTTCCAAAATTCCACCTTCAAATGATCCTACTAGAATGAAAGATGGTGTTAAGTGGTCGGAATTATTTGGAGGAGAAACTAGGAATTGGCAACAATTCGCTTAAGGCTTAGCCGAGCCAAACCGGTTAAGCCTAAACCGTTTTGGTGTTCTCAAACCTGAACCAAACCAAACCAAATCGATCCCTAAACCAGTTTGGCCTAAACCGATTTAGGAACCATTTTGACCTAAACCGATTTAGGAACCGGTTTAGGAACCAGTTTGGGACCAAAACGTTTAGAGGTGTGAAGAAACCTAAAAAACACCACTACCACTTCTTTTCCAGACCTCAATATGTCCATTCTCGATTGCTAGTGCCCATCCCTCAACCACCTTCAGGTCGAGCTTGCCGCATCCTAGGTCTTAGGTCCAACTCAAGAGAGAATTTGGAACTAAAATTTCAGCTATATGTAGAGAGAGAGAGAGAGAGAGAGAGAGAGAGAGAGAGAGAGAGAGAGAGAGAGAGAGAGGATAAATATTTGGTTTAGAATAAGGGGTATAGGGTGGCTAAGGAAAAATGGAGGGGTAGAGGCATAAATAGGAATATTTATCCCTATCCCTCTCTCTCTCTCTCTCTCTCTCTCTCTCTCTCTCTCTCTCTCTCTTCCTTTTCTAATTATGTTTTTACTTATGTTTTATCTCTCCCTCCCCCTTTTAATTATGTTCTAATCTCGTTTTTTAGTTGTAAATGGTACCTCTCTCTTTCATTTTAAGTAGTATGTTAATCCCCTCCCCTCCCCTTACCCTACTTTTTATACTTTAATTAGGTTTTTAATCTCGTTTTTTATCTTTAATCTTAAGTTTATTATGTTTTAATCTCGTTTTTAATCCTTAATCTTAGTGTTATTATGTTTTAATCTCTCTCTCCCTCTCTCTCTCTTTCAATTTATTTTTAACTAATAGGTTAATCCGTCCTACCCCTCCCATTACCTTGTGTTGCACTTAGGGTTATATATTATTATTATTATTATTTACGGTTTAATCATTTTATTAGTTTTTATGTTAATCCCTTCCCTTCCCCTTACCCCACTTTTTAAACTTTAATTAGGGTTTTAATCTCGTTTTTAATCTTTAATCTTAGGTTTATTATGTTTTAATCTCGTTTTTAATCTTTAATCTTAGGTTTATTATGTTTTAATCTCGTTTTTAATCTTTAATCTTAGGTTTATTATGTTTTTATTAGTTTTTGTGTTTAGCCGCCATCCCCCTTTCCCCTTTCTCCCTCTATTTCATTTTTTCAATTAGTATGTTAATCCCCTACCCTTGCCCCTCTTCTTAATACCTACTCCTATCTCTTCATATACACCAAGCACTCTATCGATTCGGGTGCGCTCAATCGACCTTGGTGTTCCTCTTCTCCGATATCTCCTCCGCTCGTTGATGATTCACCATTTCCGCACTCCTCGTCTACGACCTCGTCGTCAACATAAACTCATAGCTAGATGTTCCCGAATCAATGTGCAAATACCACCATAGTTTCCATCATGTCCTATTGTTGGTTCCCACATTGTTCACCATGATCTTGGTAGAAGGTCTCCAACTTCCTTTAGGTAGGCACTATCAAGATGGGGCTCCTGCAACATGATGATATTAGCAACATCGCTTAATAAGTAATCCTCAAGATCCCTTCTTAGTTTCCATTTGTTTTGCTGGTCAAGTCGACTCCGAGTCCCTGCATATTCCATGTTAGGACATTCATGAACATGGAAGGGGGTGGGAGATTACCAAGTGTTCATGGTGCTTTGCACAACATGTGTGTGGAGATTTACCAGTCATTTTCAGTGATGGGATGGTGGTCCATATCCACAAATTGAGATTTTGGGCTATTTGTTGAGCTCCAATAGCCCCTTCCTATTTCCCATAGAAATAGTAAAGGCCCAGATTTATCGATATGTCTATGACAGTCCGAAGGTGAATGTGCCAAAGGTGAGTGATGGTCAAGGGGCATATGATGAAGCAGGAAAGAAAGAACGATTGGAGAGAGAAAGGAATGGAGAGGGTGAGGAACATGGGGTAGGTTGCGAAGAGATTGTGGAGGTCGTGGATCCTATTTGTCCCTCGTCTGCAATCTTCCTCTCTATCTTGGTCAATGAGCATGGTCCCGTCGTGCTCCTACTCCTACTCATCCGCTTCTTGGAAAATATGGAACTTGCTTCTCTGCTCCTACTCCCGTCATGTGTTACATTCGTGTAGTCATCATTTCAACTTGACACATAGAAGGTCCTTGGAGCTATGACTATTACAATGGCTACTTGTTCATAAGCATCTCTTATATACATGAGGGAAAATCTAAAGTATGAAACACCTTAGTATTTTTCTTGTTGTCCAAATGCCTCTAGTTGATGCACCTTTTCCATGCATATGATGCATTCCTTGTTTGAGTTTTGACAAGGTGCATTTGGGGAGATCATAAGAAAATTATAACAAAAAGAGGTAGAAGTGTTTAGGGAAATAAGAACTCGTGGGTATTTCAATGTTTTGTCCCTATGTTCTAAAAGTTTTATCAAAATATAACTTTAGATTGTGCCCAAGGTGTAGAAACAAAATCTTGAAGTAGGCTAACCAAATTAAACTCATGTAGCCTACTTATACATACCCAAATATATTGAGAATTGAGTTTCCTCATTTTAAGTCTTTATTTGTCTCATGCATAAATCTTGTGTTGTATGTGGAAATGTCTTGGTAAATGTCACCTTGAATGTTAGAACTAAGGGGTTAACTCTTGTTCTAACTCATAGTTTATCAACTTCATGTCATATGTTTGAAACTCAATCTTTGCTAACTAGGCAGTCATTTACGCATGAGCAATTGGCCTTAAGATCTACATTACGGTGTGTTATGAAGAAGAAAGTTAATCTTTCTATGGCTAATGAATTAGTTAAACCTTTTAATGTTCATGAGGTGCATGCTGCAATTAAGGCCTTGGGTAAGAATGTATGTCCTGGCATCAATGGGTTTCCTTTTGAATTTTTTCTTTGTTATTGGGATCACATTGGAATCAGTGTAACGGAAGCATTACAAGAGGTTTTTACTTTGGGTGATATGCCTTATCAATGGAATGTATGGTTAATTTTTTTTATTCCTAAATTGGAGGGGGTAGTAGTTGACATTAAGAAGTGGCAACCGATAACTATTCTGAATACTATGGATAAGATTTATGTTAAAGTCCTTGCTTTACGTATGCAACCTTTATTTAATTTAAATGATATTATTCATAAATTGCAAACGGGTAAATTTATAAAAAGCGGTCTATTTTTTATAATATTTTCATGTTCTGGGAGCTTACAACTTTGGCAAAAGAGAAGGATGTTGAGCTATTGGTGCTATTGTTGGACTTTGAAAAGGCATACGATAGAGTTGATTGGTCTTTCCTCGAGGAAGTTATGTTACAACTAGGATTTCCAATGGCTTGGGTACTGGCGGTAAGAGCCTTGTATAAGAATGCATCTAGCTCCGTATATGTGGCGGGAGAAGTTGATGCTCTCTTCTCTATTTCAAGGTCAGTTAGGCAAGGATGTCCATTGGCCCCTTTCCTACATTTATTGATAGCTAATGCTTTTCATGTGTATTTTAATAATCAGGCCTTAAGAATTAAAGGGTTGCAATGGGGATTCGAAAAATTATAAACAAGTGCTTGATAATGAATTTGTTGATGATACTACTTTATATGTGGATTGGGAGGAACAAAATTTGTGTAATGTTCAATGTGTGGTGCAAGAATTTTGTGAGCTATCAGGTGCTATTATAAATTGGAATAAATCCATTGGAATAAGAATGAAAAATAATAGAGTTTCACATTGGTTGCCCCATCCAGATTTTCAATGGCTTCAACATGGGAGGTCAATACGATATCTTGGTTGTCAAATTGGTGTTGATATTACTCATGATCAACTTATTGCCCCCTTGTTGATGTCATTGAAGAGGAAATTGCTATTTTGGTCTTCGAAACATTTATCATTGGTTGGAAGAATTGTAATTGCTAATCAAGTGCTTCTATCTTCGATGTGGTATATCCCCTCATCTTGGTTGTTTTCAAGATTTGTTCTCTCTCAAGTACAGAAGCTTGTCTACAATTTCTTATGGGGTGCATCTAATGCAAATGCAAGATCTAAAGTTGCGTGGAAGGTAATAATATCTCCTCCTCACGAAGCCGGATTAGGGTTGATAGACCCAATGTTTCAATGTAGAGCATTACTTGGGAAATTTGTTGTGAGAAGTATGCTTCCAAGGAATGAGCCATGGAAGTTGCTACTTCATGAACATATGAAGGAATTGGTTCCATGTAGAGGTAGACATTGGAAGCGAAATGTGAGGTGGTGGTTTGTGCACGAGGATATGCCTTTGACTTCTATTTTCACTTCGGATAAATTTTTTAACTCTTTATTAAGAGTTTGGAAATGTTTGTTGCCTAATCTTGTGTATAAACATCCTATATGGGAGGATGAGTGAAAAAGGAAACCAATTTGTTGGAACCCCTTCATTAAGGATGATTATGGTAATATGTTGGGAAGAAGGGCAAGGTTAAATTGGGCAGTGGTTGATGAGGCATTTACGGCTAATATTGGTACTTGGTTAAACTTTAATCAATCCTTTAGGGATGTTAAGGAACAAGTTTTGAAATCAATAAGAGGTGGTAAGTTAATGTTCCAAGAGATAAGTAACGCTTTTAATTCAAATCATGTATGGTACAGGGCATTCTCTTCTTTTAATGTCTTGATTGGAGCAAGAGCTTATACATCTAATGAATCCTTCTTAGCATATATAATAGTTTCAGAGGGAAAATTGCAATGGGTCTCTATGGAGGATGACCTTCTCAATTTAGTGGAGTGGAAGCCTATTAGGGTGGTTGCAAAAACAGGGAAGGTACATATTATGGATCCCCATCCTGAAAAAGTAAACCCTTTCTGGGATATTTTGGTTTATGATAATACACCCTTATTGGAGTTAGAGTGGGATCCGACGGAATGGTGGTGGAGAGATGCTAATGGTAAGATGGTTTCTTTCTTTGACTACTTTGTAAAATTAGGTAGGGAATTCCAACGAAAGAGGAATCCAATTATGCCAACTGCAGCTAAGGTATGGTTAAATAATAATATTCCTATGCATTCAGTATTAGCATTTTGGAAATGATTGTGGGCTCTACAGATTCCTCGCAAAATCATTACATTTAGATGGTTATGTGTCTACTATGCACTTCCAGTCCTGGAATGGATGCATAGGGAGGAGGGAACCAAAACTTGCTCTTTTTGTGGGCTTCACTTGGAATCAATGCAACATGCCTTATGGAACTATATGGCCGCACGTTCTGTTTGGAAACATATGTTGCGCCTCATTGGTGTTGCATATGGACCTAATGCTATTACATGGGGAAATGTCTTTTGGATGGACTTAAATGTGGATAAGCATAATTATGAAAGGGGAAAGATACTATTTACCCTTCAAACTACAGGAAGGCAATATAAGGACATACCATACTCAAGGTCAAATCAGTTGAATGCGGATGCCACAGTATGGGCTACGATATCATCGGTGGTTCTATGGAATATTTGGATAGATTGATGCAAAAATGTGTTTCAGAAAATAACGCAAAATCATGTTCATTGTGTGAAGGAAATTTGGTCAATGCTTATCTCAATTTTAAAAGGTCAATATGACTCCTTCACAAGTAATAAAGACATGATTTTTTTGAAACAACAATCATTTAAAGGCAAATGGAAAGATTTGTTAGTTTTTGTGGAGAGAAATGACGAAATGGATTGGCAATATGTACCCCCGCGATGGTTGTTTCCTCCATAGGTGGAGGTTGGTTTCAATTATGACATAATGGGGGATATCTTGCCTGCCACTAGATTATATCATTATATGTCTTGTATATGCTTTTTGGATTGGTAATGGAAACTATGGTGTAGTTTATTTTTTATTTTTTTTTAAGTTTCAATATTTTTTGTGGGAAGGTTATTGATCAAAAACATAATTAAATTTGTAAGGAAGAAATTATTTGAAAGTTGAATTTGGTGAGTTCCAATCTGTTGATTGCGTTTAAGCATATGAGAAGATTGGAGGCATTGAGATTCCAACATAAAGGACATGGGGTGTTTATGCATTATATGCACTTCCAAACCAACTTTTACACATTGAATGGTGTATGAACTATTGGAGTTAAATAAGGTGCCCATTGTCGTGTATCCACATCTTTGGCATAGCTCGAACTCCAATTGATATTTCTAACTACATAAATATGTTAGATAGATAAAACAACAAAAAATCCCATGGCATTACATATAGATTTCAATTCTTTTATGGATGCACACTATATAGAAGAGTAAACTTTCAATGAATGTTGGAAAAAGTATTGGTGCATGCTATCCACATATGATTTTGGATGACAGAGTCATGTCAAATACACAATCATCTATGTTTATAACTTTGGTTAGTATTCAAATCTCCAATACTATGTTTAATTTAAAGCCATACATTTGTGAATGTATGCTTTGTTGACACGATGCCATGATAATTTGCCATGAACTGTTGGACACATAGGTAGAGCCATTGAAATTCTTGATCAAGAGATAGATGAAAAAAGAAATTTGCAAGTAGGATTATAAGAAGTGAACAAGAATTTAGAAATAATACAATATTTTGATGAGGAATTAGTGGACAACATGTCTGCAAGAGAAATTAGTTGTAATGTTGTTGCATAAATATGCATGATTGTGCTACTTGGGCAATATCAAGAACCTAAACTAAGGAGGACATGATGTCGTTAGAGATCTACTTGCAATGGGTACCCCTAAAAACCTTCATGCAATCTCTTCAGTGTTGCCTTTATGGATACCTCTTATGGAATGGCCTAATCATGGAGAGGCCTAGTGTAAAACCCTTTGTGGGTTGGCTTTCACGCAATCCTTTCGCAAATTGCTCTCATGGAATGGCCTTCATGCAATCCCTTTATGGAAACCTCTCCTCAAATGGTCTTGTGAAATGACCTCATGGAAACCCTTTGTGGATTGCATTTGTGTCTTGGCCTTCATGTAACACCTTTGTGGATTGGCTCTTGTGCAACCCCTTTGTGGATTTCTCTCATGGAATGGCCTTCGTGCAGTCCCTTGTTGATTTCCTTAATGAAAACCTCGTTTTGTATGTTGAGGTCATGCAATCCCTTGAACGTGGAATGTCTTGGCACTCGAGAATTCCTTTGTGCAATGAACAAACACTCATGGATTGCCTCGGGGAATTTTCTTCATAGAATGAGCGGGTGCTCAGAGAATGAAGGGGCACTCACACAATGAACTTGCACTCACAGATTTGAACAAGGCTCTCTTGGAATGAAAGCTTGCTTGTGGAGTAATCCCTTTTGGAATTGCATCAGTCTTGTAGCTCGGTTGGTTAGAGGATGGCTCTTATGAGCCGAAGGTCGCGGATTCGAGCACCGTCTGGGCTATGCGTGCAATTACATCCCATTTGATCCATCCCATAGGATGAACTTTGTGGATGTAATTGAGATAAGAAAAGTTTTGTATGTTGTAACATAACAATTATGTATATGATGAATCAAGAGAAGAATATTGAAAGCATATAATAAAAAAAAGTTATGTATGTTGTAACATAACAATTATGTATATGATGAATCAAGAGAAGAATATTGAAAGCATATAATAAAAAAAAGTTATGTATGTTGTAACTTAACAATTATGTATATGATGAATCAAGAGAAGAATATTGAAAGCATATAATAAAAAAAAGTTATGTATGTTTTGTAACTTAACAATTATGTATATGATGAATCAAGAGAAGAATATTGAAAGCATATAAAAAAAGGTATGTATAATGTAATTCAACAATTATGTATATGATGAATCAAGAGAAGAATATTGAAAGCATATAAAAAAAGGTATGTATAATGTAATTCAACAATTATGTATATGATGAATCAAGAGAAGAATATTGAAAGCATATAAAAAAAGGTATGTATAATGTAATTCAACAATTATGTATATGATGAATCAAGAGAAGAATATTGAAAGCATATAAAAAAAGGTATGTATAATGTAATTCGACAATTATGTATATGATGAATCAAGAGAAGAATATAGAAAGCACACACCAAGAATTAAACGAATATGCATGACAATTATAGTAGAGTGTGGAAATATCAGTGTCCCTTTGAAATGTCATTGGTGAATTCTTTAGTATGTATTATGTATGGTATGTTGGACGTGAACATATGTAATGGGGCACATTGAGTTGGGAAATGCAAAGTTGCTCATTCGGGAGAAAGGCCTATTGTATTGATGACAAACTATACAAAGCGAAGGATCATACTAAAAAATAGTTTGGTGTACCTCAAATGTACACAATGCTTTGTGAGTGAAGATCAAACCATCTCACAATAAAATGCTCGTCATATAGCATATAAAGAAATATTTAAAGATAAGGTAAAGATGTGCCTAAAGACGGAAAGGTAAGAAAATATGGACACATGACATATGGGACTAATTCAAATATTATATGACAATGCTTTTGGAATTGCAATGGATACCCATGCAATGCGAGATTTGGCATAGAGGATTTGATTAATGACTCATATATCAAATTTCTTGCTGAAAAGTGGGAGCATAATGCTTAAAGGAATCAAAGTTTAGGCAATTACAATGTTACACTCTTTGATATGGGAAAAAAATCCAAGACCATGAAGAGCACAAGGAGGGGTGACATGTTTGATTAACAAGGAAATAGAGAAATATGCGTCGATCATAAAAAATGATGAACATAACTGCTACATATGGTTCAAAATAGAAAATCCAAATGATATGCCCACTTTTGTAGTTGGATGTTATATTCATCATCAAGATTCTAATTTTTATGCTTGTTTAGATATAGACCAGACTTTTTGTCAATCTAGAAATTGATAGTCCCGATTTCAAATCCTAGGGGGAAGTTATTGTCTTTGGTGATGCGAATGCCCGCCCACACAAGGAGTTTCCATCTTGATGCACAACCATTTTCATGCCACATATATGAAGGATGCAAGAAGATATACAAATGTGTAATCGCCTTTGTATGGATAAAAAAGGATCCGAGTCGATTTGAGAAGTTACTCCTACAAATTTGCAATAGTACTAGGAGTTAAGCAATAGTTGGATTCATGAATCATGAAGAGAGCCATTACACTATTTTTAAAGGGTTTGGCGGTTCGGTTTAGTTTGGTTCGGGCTTGAGCTTCTTTAATCGGGTTCAGCCTGGTTTGGAAAGGCTGAAGCCTAGTCAAACCGGTTAAGAAACCACAAGCAAAAGAAAGCACACTAACTTCTCTCCTTCATACCTTCTACTAGACTAGTTCCGTTCAGCTCGGTTCAAGCGTGAGGTTCCTTAACCGGTTTTTTGAGATCGGTTTGGAAAGGCTCAAGCCGAGCCGAGCCGGTTTGGGCCAAACCGGTTAAGAAACTACAAGCAAAAGAAAGCACACTATGTCTACTTCTCTCCTTCATCATACCTTCTACTGCGCACCCGCCAGCTTGCGAAGATCATTTTGAACAGACAGATGGAGAAAAGGAACATAACAAAAGCCATCACTGGGTGGGCACTGGGCATCGATGGCTCCACCCCTTGAATGTTTGATGGCTACTTCTTCCTCCAAGAATGGTTGGAGGACATGGGACCTTTGATCTCAGAATCCAGAAACTTGAATCAACATGGCCATATGGTTATAAGGTTGAATGGGAGGTCATTGTGGTTGCCCCTTGCCCATATGGCCACTCAACTCTAGAAGTAGCCATCAAGTTTCTGGATTCTGAGATCAAAGGATAGATTTTTCTCTTTCATTTCGTTTTCTATAGAGTACCTGCTGTAAGCATCATCAGCACAGGGGCCATAGCTAAAAAACTGAGTTTTCCTATCCCAATGCCTGTTCATCCCACTTGTGACCTCAAGGCCATAATCAAGGAATCCCTCCACGAAGATACTGGAGGAAAAGGTATGCATAATCCGTGTTTACATGTATATAACCATATATTTATTTATTTATTTATACCTCTATTATGAGTATATCTGCACAGACATCTATGTTATGTTGCACTGTGAGAGTGCAAAGATTCTCTGAATATGAATTACTATTAGATTCAAACACATGCTGTATCTGCATTTTTGCTTTCCAGCATATGTTATATGCAATGGGAGTACAAAGCTACCTTAATTATGCAAGTAGTTTATAATAACAAATTATATCCAGTATCAGAGCATCTTTAATGAAGCGTAGGTTTAGTAACTTGAAGGGTGTTAACTTGATTATTTTTTAACTTGTACTACTGTCAGAAAGTGTTATGAGATCAGGGATTGTTCAGTAAGTATAATGCAAAGTAAAACGGCGGTTTGCATTCCTACTAACGAGGAATCTGCAGTATGTTGAGTAATGAAAAGTTGCAACTTAAATCTTAAAAATTCTCCATGCCATCTTTTTTGAAGCAGATAGAATGGCAATGCTTCCACTGATTTGTTGAAGTTCGTGCAAATCATTATGTGCTTGCTCTGGTTCAAGCTCCTTATAGCATTCAAATGCATTTTCAGTAACTATACGCTTTAGCATCAATATTCATTCGTCCACCATTACACATTGCAACCTGTATCTATTGATGGTTTGGGGGATTAGCTCCATGCCCTCTTTTTTTATATGATTCAACTGACTCATATTCCTCATTGACATCATGAAAGCTTATTGAAGCTGCAATCATGCAATACATTAAAATGGAAACTCAACCTTAATGGTGTAGTTGGTAATAATCTCTATGAAAGTAATGAAGCTAATAATCTCTATACAAATAATGAAGGATATATTAATGTCTACTGGGTTCTCTGACAAGAATAGTGAAGCAAAATCGTTTATATAGCCTCTGCCTCATTGTGCAGTACACCTCTTATGTCACAGAGTCCTCATCTAGGCGGATCAACAGGCTTGGAAGTACTCATTACCTCTAGTCTCAGAGTCATTGATGAAAATAAAAAGGGTTTTGTTACAAGAATGTGAACGTGGTGTTTTCCTTCTACCTTAACAGTAATTAGGTATAAAACATATAATCAATGTCTAACCATTTGTTAACTGCATGCCATAAAATATTACACCTGTGAATTATTAACACAACTGTATTCACACTGATTTGAAGAAAGTGATTTTTGACATAGATGCATTTCCACATCTACACACCTATTCCTCACTGTAAAAAACGGCAATTTGGCCAACTTAATCTAAATGCCTTTCCATGTCTGTATATCTATCCATACTGATTTCAAAGTAGTGATTTTTGGCCATGTAATTCCTATATGCATTTCCATATCTGCATTTCCACTGAGGATTCACATGGTCAAAAATCATAAACAAACATGTTTCTTTCCCATAGAGAATCAAATCGAATGCCTCCACACAAAAAATCTACATACATTTTTATGAGTTTCACGTAATAATTTTAAACATATCTGCAGGTCCACGAAAATGTCATAGAAAATAATGAAACATTTGCCAAACCGTTCAATTAAGAACATGCTAAACAAAAATATGAGCTTGTGAATGTTCCGTGAACCCATATGGAGTACAGCACGGCGTAACTTTTATAGAATCAAATCAAGACAAGATAATCCAAGATTTGAGGTCAAGGTGGCTACTTTTACTGATGGGATCTTCAATGTATTATGTATCCCTGCTCCATGTGAGCAAGTCAACTGAACATTGAGGTACAAGATTAAACCAAGATTTGAGGTCAAGGAAGCTACTTTTGCAAGCAGGATCTTCGATGTATGATGTATCCATGCTCCATATGAGCATATTTCACATTATCATCAAGGCAAAAGTTAAATCCAAGATTTGAAGTCAAGGAGGTTACTTGTGCCAATGAGATCTTCCATGTATGACATATCCATGTGCCATGTGAGCATGTCACTTTAGCTAACCATATCATAAACCAAATGTAAACAGCATCCAAAATGTCATATGAAATCACAAAGGTCAATAATTTGAGCATGATTGTGGATATATTGAAGTTTTCCATATGCTACGATTGTTACGATGCAAGACGGTTTGTATAGCGATGTATTGTGGATACTACATCTCTGGAGCTTTGGACATCACCTTTTAATTTGGCTTTGCTAACCCATAAACTTTGCAGGTGATATTCAGGACCATAGACAAGTCTGCATTCTTCATTCTGCCTTCAACCTCATTGTACTTAGTAGGGACACAACCCAGTTTGCCAATCTTTCATCATTTGACGACCAAGTACAGACTAACATAGCGGCAGCACTAGACTTGCCTATTGTTGAAGTGATTTGATGAGATTCTGCATCATTACTAGTACAAACACGAAGACAAACTGAATGACCAACGATACAATCATCTTCCTTGGTAAAGAGTGTACTACCATGCCATTTCCTTTTTACTAAACACATGTAGACTGCATCCAAAATATCAGATGACTTAAACGATGGGATCCAGGTTGGCTCCCCCTCATATTGAAGGCATGATGTTGAAGCTTCCTCATCATCATTTTCAGGTTCCTGTTCTAGATCAAGACTCCAGTCTTTACGATACCTTTTCTTAGGTTGCTCATTAGGCTGCACCACCTCCAATGTTGTATCAGGCTTTTGTTTACCAAAACCATCATTAATATCACCTGTATCTGAACTCATATATATCGGACAATAGCACTTGAAGTGCAAATCATGTTGTGAAACATTCAACGCAGACAAAACTTCTTCAGAATGCATCACTTGAATGGTTCTGTCCTGGTCCATCATAACAATGCCCGAGCGAAGACCATCACTGACAGAGGGCATAATTTCCAAGAGATTTTTGGGAAAATCATGTGCTGCATTCAGTTCCATTTTATCCTTTTTTGGATCATCTACATCTGCAGAAGATGAACCACCACCTGCCAAGAAACCCTCTGTAGCCAGAACTTTGATTACAAGGCGTGATGGAACCTCAACCACTTCTCCATTCCCAGGGTCAAAGCACGGGACACCTAGCTCTGATGTAACCCTTGCTTTCAACAAAGCCATTTTTGGCCGCTCACCATGAACTAGAATAACATTCTTTGGGCAAACATGACGAAGTAAATCCATGATGCCTTTTGCATCTGTATGTGCACTGAAGGAAAGATGATGAACCTGGTTCATAGTTAAGCATATTCTTGAGTCAACCATTAACAAACTCAAATTCCATAGAATAAAATGCTCTGTGAGCCTAAGGCTTTTATAAATCCTAAATTAAATTAAACATTATGACAGGTTAACTTTAGTAAGCCTTAGTGTACGGTGAAAGGTAATCCAAATTTTGTATTGTTGTCATTTTGAATCCACTATCTTCAGTAAGAAAATATATTAAACACGAGTCTATACACGATGATTTTCTTTCCATTGTAGCGAATTCCAAATGCGCCTTATCATTGATAGTTTGAGACTTTTGACACTCACAAGAGGATTGTACACTATATTGTCTTCTAGGCACGGCCAAATGATTCAATGGGAGGACCAAAAAGTGTTATCCTTCTCATCCTTGATATAGCTAATAGCTAAGATAGAAGTCAAATTCAATGGATATTTTTTATAATGGGTTTATTCATGTGTGCCCCTTATTCTATGGGGTCTATGGAAACCATCCCAAAATGTGGAACTTACTATACTCACTAATTCAGTGACCACCCTACCTAAGCAACAGAAATTTCCAGTAGGCTAAAGTCATAAACCAAACTCTTATATTTCGAGCCAGCTGAGGGCTGGAAAGATACCATCAATGCTTTGACCTTAAAATCAGAGAAAGTCAAAGGATTAGTGTTACGTTCCTATGTTTACAGCATTGAGAAGGTTAGGTAATCCTATTGATAGGACCCTCGAAATCATTCTCGTTTACCAGGTGATCACCACTCTTGGACTCTTACCTCTGGGCTACCATGTTTTCACATCTGGCAGGTTTAGATCAGTGGTATGGGATGCAGGTAGGAGTTGATGTCAGACCGCTTACTGCTAGCTCCCAAGCTCTGGGGTCACTCTACATTGGCTGGCTCTATGGCTGGGGGATAACATGGATATCTGCCTGTACAGGATACCTTGTGTGCAGGTTGAGGATTCGATAATGGATTTAAGAAAGAGAAAGGCGACTTGCAACTCCACAGAGAGGTATGCAACAAGGACACATACAGGTTGCATAGAATGCCTTCTGTTTTGCTGAGTAAAAAGTGCATGTTGTTTGCAGAGCGAGAATGTTATTACGAACTTAATTTTGGGGGACTTGAAACATACACTTCAAATTACAAAGGGTTTTCAGACACATGTGGGCACAGAACTGGCTGCATATGCAAATTATGGCTGATATATAATGACACACTTAACAAGTTCTTGGGTTTAATGTTATGTTCTTGCTCCTAGTGATCAAGATTGCCAATGAAAATCCCCATCTCACAATGGCAAATAACACGTGATATTAATACGCAAACAGTAGATACTTCTCCCTTTTCTTCACTTCATTTATATATTTCCCTATTCAAGAAGGGAGGAGAAAAGAACCTGACACCGAACTTCCATCGTTGTTTTTGAATCTAATTTTACTGATTTTCCTTGGACTAATCTGTATCCCACAGTTCCAGGCACACAATACCTGCAGACAACAGGACACTTTATATATTCTCATAATGGTGCAAAATGTATTTCGACAAAATAAGTATAATTTACCCTGGAACCACAACCATGTTTTTCTCAAAGGGTGCCCACAGCTTGAAAATTTCCAAAGAGAGCCCTCCACTGATCATGCCTGGTGTGGCAAATAGTACACAAGGTCCAGGAGCATTCATTTGTGATCGGTCAAATGCCGTTACTGCAAACATTCAGAAAGTAGTTCAGTACTCGCAATAGAATCAATATCTATTGTAAAATTGTCGTAAAAATGGAATTAAAATAGCTTCACAAAAAAAGAATGACAGTTCAGTTAGAATATACCATGCTTGAAGTCAAAAGTATTTCTGGTAACACATGTGTCCTTTACTTTCTGACTTGTCCACGATATCAGTAGTTTATAATATACATTAGCTTGCATTGTTAGACCTGTGCAAAAAAACATAATTTTCCATAAAACTTGATTCATTTGGAAAATTGATATACAATAGACTGCCAGACTAATACTAACATGACCTATAATCAAACATTCTCCTTTCCAACAATGAATATGTTAATAGTAAAACTACATTGGCCTTAAAAGGAGATTAACATGTAAATCATTTCCTAAGGTGGATTCTTGGATGGGGTTTCTAATCCTCTTATCATTCAAAAGGGGAAACTCTTGCACAACACTGAAATGGGAAAAAAACACGGATAGAACCACTCAACAATGCCATTAGGAGAAATCTGCAAGAGTGCAGAGAATCAAAACGAAACTAAGTAAGAAACTGTATCAACATAGACAACCAAAAAAATACAGATTTCAAACATATACATAACATGTATCCTGTTTCCTCAAACAATATTCTATACATTTTTAAGGCATTAATGTGCCTTATCATTTCATTATATCTTTTATGCTAAAACATTCTAATAAAGCAGAAGAAAACTTAATTCTCAAATGCTCACAGACAATAAGACTTAACCTCGCATGACAACAGTATGTGATGGCGAAGAAATCAATACACCACACATAACTACCAAGTCATCGATATGCTAAGGTATATCCTTTTTATTTCATCTAATGGTACAGTGAAGCAGATAAAAAAAACATACAAGAATGAAATCCGAAGTTGTACTAGGGAAACGTATACCCAAATTTGGGAGATAGAACAGAAGTTAGAAAGTGGAAGATTCACAGGCTATGGATTATTCTTTATGCAACAAAATAAATTGATTACAGATATATCCTATAAATGCTTCAGATAGCTAAATATATCCTTCAGATTTATTAATGTTTGTGTTTTCTTTAGTTAAGGTCTTCTTTCATTTAAGCTCCAATTGTATATTATGGCCCGTGGATTAATACTCTTTTTGGGAGAGAAAATAAAAGGGCTCTCTATGCTGCAGTAGAGAAATCCCTTGACCACATGATTGTGCTGTTGAAAAAATGCACCTTGCACTTTTTCCTCCCAGTTTATAATAATTATGATCGAGAGAGAAGGAAACAAACAACGATATTTATTTTATTTTACCGTGGTTGCAGCAATCATCTAGTGATGTTAATCTGCATTGCTTTTGCAATGCATGTAATGGTTAATTTCTGCATAAATTAATCCAGATCTTTTCACAGCAAACTCTAAATGCAACACATTGCAGCATCTTACCATCAATACTTAATAAGCTGCAATCCTACCGATAACATAATGTGAAACCGAGGCATAATTAACTTCTTTTAATACTTTACATAAATTCTGTAGGACTCAGGAATCAATTTTTAGTTTAGAAAATATTATGATACCCAAATATGCTTATAAGCTACACAAATTACGAAAGTGCCCTTGTGTACTTTCATAATCATCATGGATTCTTGGTCAAATTTGTGGCTCTTCAAATCACATGAAAATTAAGATTAAATACACAATTAAACCTTAACCAATTATAGTAATGAGATTTGTTAATAACGCTATTAAAATTGTTCTTTCTCAGATTGTGAAGCAGGGCATATTTTAATTAACTAGTTTGCCAATAATGCATCAATTTAGAAAGTGGGCATGCACTAATTGGGAAAATAAGATTGGGTAATTAAGAACATAAACAAGCATACTTTCATAATTTCACAACTTAATTTCCCTTAAGATTATCATTACAATATCCATCACACAGAGTGCTGTCATACAACCCAGTTTAGGAATAATGACATTCAAGCATCACATACAGACATGTATGACATTATTTGAGAGGATTAGGAAGATAGGCAAACCAGCAGAAAAATAAATGGGAGCCTTGAGATTCATCCGCTCCCAGTAGTCGTCCATGAGAATGCAAAGTTCCTGAGACAAAAATGCATGTGTTAAATCTGAATTTTCTTAAACCACTAGACAAGTCTTGCTGTAAACTTTGAGCATACTTCAAGTAAGAAAATGAACCTGTGCACGACCAAGAGCAAAGACAGGGATCAAAACTTTGCCACCACCAGCGATACATGTGTGCACCTATATTTCAAACCAGCAAAAACACATTAAATAGTCAGCAGAAGAACTGTCATGTTCTGTTTTATCAGAGTATCTAAAATATTTTCAAGATCAAAACAACTCACAGCTTTCAAGAATTCCCGCTCACGTGCATGCTTGGAATCTCTTATTGTTGTTGCATAAGTTGACCTATCAAAGATGGAAAAATGTTAAGGCAATGTGCAATAATGACAGTTGCAAAAACGAGGGAGATTGTGAATGCCCAGACTATCAGAATAATATGAAGTTCCAGCAATGAATTGTGGCACTGAAAGACATTAGAAATGTAATGGTTGTACCCGCTCCTGCCCTCCGGATTTCAAACTTTTTCCCACATCACAGTATCCCCTACAAGTTTTACTGCTTACAATATGAGTTGAAAGTACTGACTCCAAAAATTTCCAAGCATATCACCAAGCTTCTACACTCTTGAAAAACCAGGGAATGTACTCCATTCAAAGAATTCGAAGTGTGTCATTAAGATTCTAATACGAACAAAACCATTCACCTACAGATGGATTTGTTCTCCACCACAAATAGTGTAACACTTATATGCATACTAGACGTTTGTTTCATTACACATCACTGCATAGGATTCTAGCTATCCCTATATCAGAAAACTCTGGATTATATTTCTAACAGGAGCAACTACACCATCTTTTAACACACATGTACACATGTATGCATCTGCTAAAATGATAGTTCTCAAAAAATCCAATTTAGGCTTGCATAAGAATTAAGTAACCTACTCGGTGATGATAAGGTCTGGTTGCAGACGGTCAATTTGTGCAGCACCCAAATGTCTATCAGGTGTCATATTGTAATCTCCTGTATAAACTACACTGCTTTCACCCACCTTGACATAAAACATAGCTGCACCGAGGACCTGCAAAAATTAATCATGTCATTCTGAATTAGATTACCAAAATACCTAACTTTGAATTAGGCATTGAAATCTCTCATTTTCAAAATCAGAATGCGCCAAAAGACTTAAACAGAGCATGACAATACATGTCCAGCATAGTAAGCTCGGAGCTGGAGGTCATTTCCCACAGAAATTGTCTGTCTCAGATCAACAGCAGTCACTAAAAAGAAAAGGGAAAAAAAGTTACTTAGGATGTAATGCTTCTTCATGAGATTGATAACATATCTATAGGCTGTCATCTACTAACCTCAAAACTTAATAGATCAGGTTAGTTAAGGCATTTTCAAAGAAACCACGCAAAGCCTCATTTAAAATGTCGTCAAAAAAGCCCCTAACCTAGGGGATATTTCCTGTCCTCAAACCCATTTAACTTCTAATATTGACATGGCCAAAGTTTGAACTGTATCATTTCATGATTATCTTCACTTTATCCATCCAAAATGTTTACATCACACTCAACATTGACGTATAACCAATGTCAGCAGAAGTATACATACACTACATCAGAGGGCATAGAGAACATCTTGGCATATTTTCATTACTTCAATTAGGACAATTCTGGACAATTTCAAATGCATGAATATTGCTTCCATTGAAGTAGATTTAGCATCTTGCAACAGTTTCTTTAGTATATAGATGCCCCAGCCTACATATTTGAAAATTCTTCAGTATTCTTCAAAGATGTACAAAAATCAAAAAAACATGCATCAATCTTCATCTACTTGGAGGGTTTTTCAAAAATCCATGCAGCTCTAGGATTTTCTTGCATCACTTCTCACATTAAAAACCTTAATCATGTCTTGCACTATATAGTTTTGATCCATTTCACAATAGAAGCAAGAAAACTTTGGATATCTTCATAGTTATACTTTACTAACTATGTTAACATGATGCAAAATACCAGAGTACTTCCTTACCTTTTCTCATGCAATCATGTATTTGTCGTACACTGAACTGCTCCTGCTGACCCCTTCTTTCTACCATCACCTTGCGGAAGTCCTCGAGCATTAATGGTGCCAAAGCCTTCGTAGGATACTACAGAAAAAAAGCAAATGTTTCCTATCCTGGTTAAACCAATTAGTCTTGTCATATTCCAAATTCCTAATTAAGTACAGAATGTTCTAGAAAAGGTACTTACTGTCATAAATATTGGACCTTCATAGCCACATACTTCTGTGAAGTATGGAAGCGCTCCAACATGATCCAGATGACTAGAAACACAAAAGACTTTGTGAATCCCATTGAACCATCTTACAAATTTACGGTAATGCTTTTCACAAAGAAAACAAGCATAAGAAAGAATTGAAGACATAACAAAACTACGATTTCAAGGTTAATTGGGAAAGGGGACGAGAAGAAAATAAGCATTTCTGAAAAAAAAGAGTAGCATTGAGACACCAGAAATCAGTGCATGTCACAAAGAAAATGTGGACTAATCCGGACATTAGCAAGACTAATATTTCAATTTAAAATAACGAATTTCTAAAGAAAACTAATATTAGAATGGATTTGGAACATCACAAAAATAAAGATTTTGAGATTACTAAAAACAAAACAGCAGTGTAAATAGATCCATGAGTCAGGGCCGAACCAATGGCAAAGATAGTTGTATTTCACATAGATAGATTTCTTCAGCGTGCTAATGAGACTAAATAAGATCTATGGGGCAGAGCCGAATTCACGGCAAAGATAGTAGCATGGATTGGAGACATCACGAAACAAACATTTTAAGATTCTTTACAAATGTGAGAAACGCATTGAACTCCATGGACCACCACATTTACAACAATAAACATTACAAAGGTAACAACCATTAGAATGGATTAGATCTATCACTAACGTTAAGATTTACTCAAATTAAAATTTCAAGGTTGCACAAATGTAATGGTCAGAACAAAACCATTGTAAAGGACCCCATTGAAAACTTGGATAAAATGAATTCAAGATATCAAAAAAACTACGATTTTCAGATATCCTACAAATGTGACAAATTCAAATTTACAACAATGGACCACCACACTTACAACAATAAACATCACAAAGAAACAACCATTAGAATGGATTAGATCTATCACTAACGTTAAGATTTACTCAAATTAAAATTTCAAGGTTGCCCAAATGTAACGATCAGAAACAAAAGCATTGTAAAGGACCCCACTGAAAACTCGGATCAAATGGATTGAAGATATCAACAAAACTAAAATTTTGAAATATTCCTACAAATGTGACAAAAAATGAACTGCCATTTAAATTTACAACAACGTATTCGCAAATAAAACAAACATTAGAATAGATTAGAAACATCATTAAAATCATATTAGTTCACAGAGATGACAACGGACAGATTCGTAAATTTGGAATGATTTTCATTGAACATAATGCATTAATGCATTGTCACAAGGAAAACACGAATTAAATACAAGATGATTAAGTGACTTGAGTGACATGAATAGAAAAGCAAATTAATTATAAACATTTCCAGTAAAACGCCATACAAAGCATGCAAAATTTTACAACAACAGGAACAGAATTAACAAAAAAAAAGAAAAAAGAAAAACCCTAATGTTTTTGAGCTACTTACAAATGTGTGATGATGACACAATCAATCACTTGAGTAAAGTCGCCACATTTCGATATCAAAGAGAAATCTGGAAATCGTCGCTCATCATTATACCCCATATGCATACCACAATCAAACATGATGTTCTTTCCTCCTATTGTGACGACAACACAGCTTTTTCCTACTTCAAGTCCAGCTCCTACGATGAAAATAAAAAATAAAAACCAAAAGCAAAAAGAAAATGTGTATAGTTATACTAATAAAAAAACCCATCCTGATCCATGGGACCTTGCATAGGTGAAAGAAGAAGAAACAGGGCATGGGATATATCAAAGGTATTTTAAGTTACCTAGGATAAGAGACTTCATCATGATGATAACAACTGAAATGGTTGTTATCATCATGATCATGGTATTTTAAGTTACCTAGGATAAGAGACTTGATCATGATGATAACAACTGAAATGGTTGTTATCATCATGATCATGGTATTTCAAGTTACCTAGGATAAGAGATTTGATCATGATGACGGTTATGGCGATGGCGATGGCGATGGCGATGGCGATGGCGATGGCGATGGCGATGGCGATGGCGATGGCGATGGCGATGATGATGATGATGATGATGATGATGATGATGATGGCGGTGGTGGTGGGGTTTTCTCCCGTGAAGAAACAGAAAGACAGAGATAAACAGAGACAGGAATAAACCCTTGTGAGCTAGCGCTCTGAGACCACCACCATCGCCACCTTTGGCTTGTTTTGCTTGACTATTCAAGTCATTAGGTCAAGAGATGAGTCTTGCTAAAAATGAATTAGGGTTTCTTTTCTTTTTCTCAAGTCAAGTCAAGTCTTTAGGGTTTAAAGGGCAATGCTTAACACCTCCTTCCTATCCATTGTAAGCTCTCCTTTCGGTCAAGTCAAGTCAAATCAAATCATATTATTTTAAGAACTTTCGGTCAAACACCTCCTAAGTCCTTCCTATCCATTGTAAGCTCTCCTTTCGGTCAAGTCAAGTCAAGTCAAATCATATTATTTTAAGAACTTCCGGTCAAACACCTCCTAAGTCCTTCCTATCCATTGTAAGCTCTCCTTTCGGTCAAGTCAAGTCAAGTCAAGTCATATTATTTTAAGAACTTTTGGTCAAACACCTCCTAAGTCCTTCCTATCCATTGTAAGCTCTCCTTTTGGTCAAGTCAAGTCAAGTCAAATCATATTATTTTAAGAACTTTCGGTCAAACACCTCCTAAGTCCTTCCTATCCATTGTAAGCTCTCCTTTCGGTCAAGTCAAGTCAAGTCAAATCATATTATTTTAAGAACTTTTGGTCAAACACCTCCTAAGTCCTTCCTATTCATTGTAAGCTCTCCTTTCGGTCAAGTCCAGTCAAGTCAAATCATATTATTCTAACAACTTCCGGTCAAGTCAAGTCAAATCATATATTTAGGGTTTAAAGAGCAATGCTTAACACCTCCTATCCATTCTAAGCTCTCCGTGAGGTTACAAAAAAGAACTTTAGGTCAAGTCAAATCATATTAAACCCTGAACCTAATGCTACAATATAAGATTTAGGTCTCATTATACCAAGATTTAATCTTGAAATTCTTTGTATGAGCTTCGTGGGACTAGCCTCACCATCTCTTGTTTAAAATGTTAATTATTCTTGATTTATACTTTGTTGTCTTATCTTTATTTATCCGTAGGTTTCTTGTGAATCATCCCCCCAAGCTGCCTAATACATTCGTAATCTTTATTAACTATTTGTGTAGTCTTTTTTGATGGTGTCGCAGAAATCTGCGCCTGCAGGTCAGTCGGACAGAACCACCGGGGTCTTTGACTAGGGAGGACGAATTGGGTGACTTGTGCTTATAAGGAATTGGTGGTTTAGGTTTATCGTTGGGTCATTCTTTGTTGTTGAAGACACTTGTGTGGGTTGAGAGAGAGAGAGAGAGAGACGGAAATTGAGAAAGTATTTAAGATAGATGGGTAGGTAGCTAGATAGAAACATACGGAAATTCCAAATCCAAGCTTGAACCCTTGACTTCAAGTTTGAGAAACAAGACACATCACCAATAAGATAACTAGGTTTTTTATTATTAATATCTTGATTCAATACATAGCTTGGTTGCCCCTCCTTT